>NC_134399.1:89065450-89365450 GCF_050003625.1 Haematobia irritans
CGGCCGTTTATACTTGTTTTAAATTAAGAAAACATGTATTACATTGAAGTATCAGTCATAATTTGGATTTTTGAATTAACATGATTTTGTACATGTATACCTTTGTTGGTATTTATGTCACAAAAGAAGACCGAAAACTCTATAAGTGAAATTTGTATCCTTATTTTAAATTTATAGAGCCTAGATTTAAAGCCAGAGAGCTCCCTAACAAATGTCTTTAGTTTAAAGAAGCAGCATCTTTGTCTCAGTTGCTAGATCGGATGGTATTTTAAATGGGCCATATATAAGCATACACCCAAATTTGGCTTGCGGAGCGTTTTAGAGGACCAAATATCATCCGATCCGGTTGCAATTCGGAACGTGGTGTTAGTATGGAAAAATTGGTTCATATCGGTATATAATTATATATAGCTCCCATATAATCAGATCCCCAGTTTTAGTTTGCGGAGCCACTTGAAAGAGCATATTTTATGCGATTCTAATAACCATGCAAAAGCTGGTTCATATCGGCCCATAATTATTTATACTCGTATATAGACCCCATATAATCTGATCCCCAGAAAATTTCATCCGATCAGGTTAAAATTTGGTATGTTGTGTTAGTATGTTCACCCTCAAAAAAAAAAAAAAAAACGCTTCTGTAACATATACCCCAAACGCATTCTGCTTCAAGCATATATATTTTTAGTATTGGTCCAAACAAAATATTGTTTGTATTGTTCAAACAATATTTTGTTTGGTAGAATTTTTTGGTGTATATATATTTTTAAGGCGCAAATTGGCTACTTCCATTCTTTCACTTTCAGTATACACTCTAGGTCTCTCTTTCTAAACACATATATGGTTATAGGCTATTTCTATATTTATATATGTTTGCATCCAAGCATATTATATTTACAAATATTTTATGTCCCAAACATAATATGTTTTAACATACTAACATATATGTCCCAATAAGAGAGAAGTTCAACACTGTGGTATCACAATGGTCTGAATAGTCTAAGTGAGCCTGATACATCGGGCTGCCACATAACCTAACCTAACCTATATGTTCCAAACATGTTATGCTAGTTTATGAACATTATATGCTTGCATTTAAAAATATTGTGTTAAAAATTTTGAGTTCCAAACATATAATTTTTACACACAAACATATGAAAAACACTCTTTTTAGTGGACCAAATTTCATATGATCCGGTTGTAATTCGGAACGTGGTGTTAATATGTGGTCTCTAATAGAGGTGTGCACGTGACACGAAATTGTCGTGACTCACGAAAATCTTCGTGATTCGTGCGTGAGTCGTGAGTCACGCACATGACAACAGCGTGAGTGTGCGTGATTAACAAACTAAAATGTCGTGCGTGATTGTGAGTCACGAAAATAATTTCTTCGTGAGTGTGCGTGAGTAATGAATTACACTCACGAAAATATTCCTGCTCACCAACATAAAACACTTAAGAGTTAAATTCAATTACAATTTTAGTGACACCTTGGATGTTAAGAGTTTAATAACACTCTCGATTTAAATAAGGCTCATGTTTTCAGGCACTTCGGTAAGGTAAATTAATCATAAAATTATTCGATATTTTTCGTGAGTCACGGTATTTTTCGTGAGTCACGACGTTTTCGTGCGTGAGTACAAAATTTCTTTTCGTGAGTGTGCGTGAGTCCTACCAAAAAATATCGTGCGTGAGTATGATTTGTCAGTCGTGAGTGTGCCTGAGCGTGAGTAAACTATTACTCACGTGCACACCTCTAATCTCTAATAACCATACAAAAATGTGTCCATATTGGTCCATAATTATATATAGCCCCCATATAAACCGATCCTCATATTTCACTGCTGGCTCTCTAATTACCCCGCAAAAATGTTCATATCGGTTCGTAATGTATAGACTGCCCTATAAACTGGTCAAGAATTGAATTTGCTTATATAGATTTTTAGTCTGGGTTGTGAACTAAACGTGGGTACAAAGTTCAATGACTGTATACATAAGTTCAATAGGAACTAAAGCAAAAGATCATTTTCACATGACTCCCAAATATATTAAAAATGAACTACTCTATGGTTAAAATGGTCATGATTAAAGGGTGATACGGTCAAAATTTGGTCAAGGGAAAACGCGTGTAAATCGGTGAAATCGTTTATTTAAAAAATCAAATTAAATTTATTTTTCAAGTTCAATTAGTATAAAATTCAGGAAAAATATTCAGTTAGGCTTTCGCTTTTCCAAATCCAAATTGCCGGGCCTCACGCTTGACACCTGCCATCAGATTTTGTACAGCCACCTTGTCCATCTTCTTCGCCGCAGAAAGCCAGTTTGCCTTGAACTGCTGCTCGTCCTTAGCAGTTTTTTGGTCTTCTTTAGGTTCCGCTTGACAATAGCCCAGTATTTCTCAATTGGGCGGAGCTCTGGCGTGTTGGGAGGGTTCTTGTCCTTGGGAACCACCTGCACGTTGTTGGCGGCGTACAACTCCATGGCCTTTCTACCGTAATGGCAAGATGCCAAATCCGGCCAAAACAGTACGGAACAACCGTGTTTCTTCAGGAAAGGCAGCAGACGTTTATTCAAACACTCTTTCACGTAAATTTCTTGGTTGACAGTCCCGGAAGCTATGAAAATGCTGCTTTTCAAGCCACAGGTACAGATGCCTTGCCAAATGAGATATTTCTTTGCGAACTTTGACAGTTTTATGTGCTTGAAAATATCTGCTACCTTTCCCCTTCCTTTTTCCGTATAAAACTCCTGTCCCGGAAGCTGCTTGTAGTCGGCTTTGACGTGCGTTTCGTCGTCCATTACCACGCAGTCAAACTTCGTCAGCATCGTCGTGTACAGCCTCCGGGATCGCGCTTTGGCCGTCGTATTTTGTTTATCATCGCGATTTGGAGTCACCACCTTCTTGTAAGTCGATAGTCCGGCTCGTTTTTTGGCTGGATGCACGGTTGTAGACGATACACCCAGCTTATTTGCGGCATCTCGGAGGTTAGGGTTTCGCTTGAAACTACCGGCAACTCTCTTTGTCGTCTCAGCGGCTTCCGGTTTTCGATTTCCCCCCGATCCAGATTTCCTGGCTGTCGACAAACGTTCCCCAAACACTTTAATTACATTTGTAACGGTTTATTTGGCGATTTAGCGAGCTTTGCGTGCGAGTAGCTTAGATTTTCGCGATGCGCGAGCAAAATTTTGATACGCTGCTCTTCTTGCTTGGACGGCATTTTGACAACTGAAGAGTGAATTCCAAAATCAAAATAGGAGCAACCTTCTACACACACACACCTTCAAAATGAGGGGTGTTCAGGTTTTTTAAATGCAAAATTGAAAGAAATACGTCAAGTTTATATTGACCAAATTTTGACCGTATCACCCTTTAACTACAAAAGAATTATTCGTTGCGTCTATGAACCATGGTCCCAATAGCACCGTCCTCACTTCGGTGTGTTAGTTTTACCATATACTTATTTTCGGATGACCGGAAGTCCAGTGTTTTCGCACTCGAACTTTATAGACGCGAATAGCTGAAAACTTGTATTTCAACATAGTATTATTATGTATTATTATATTATTTAGTTTCATAAGTATGCCGTACGAATGGCCCATATTTCCCTCAGTGACCTTTTTTCAGAATATAACTGCATATAAAATACATTAACGAAAAAGTACGGCTATCACTTGCAAACAATATGACTTTCATTCGGATTAAAACTTAGCTCTATTTCGAAAAGAATCCACAGCTGGTTTTTGTTATATTGTTTTAGTTCGGTTCATTTTAAACGGAATTGCTCTTCTTTAATTTGTTATGTGCATAAATAATCATTTAAAAAGTGGAATATTCGGTTTTTTTTAGAGTTGCACTTCCAGTTTAACAGTCATCTCAGAGAAGTAAATCCTATCTATCAATTTAATATAATAAATTCTCGTTTTTATCTATTGGCAATTATGTCATATGAATAAATAGAAGAAGTAAGGGAGCAAAATGCAAATTAAAAAAAATTTTGAACTTTTTATAATGTGATTTTATTTATGCTAATTGAACTAAAATGGGGAAGGGACGGAAAACATTTACCAACCACCACCTCCGGAAGACCAGCCACCGGAAGAGGCACTAGCACCCCCATAACCACCTCCATAGCCACCACCGTATCCACCACCACCACCACCGGAAGAAATGATTTTGTAGGTTGTCACATGACCACTGCCATGGCCTCCTCCGAATCCACCACCATGACCGCCACCATAACCACCACCATGACCACCTCCATAACCGCCTCCATGCCCTCCAGCTGAAGTAATAATTTTATAGGTGTCTACATGGCCGCCACCACCTCCATAGCCTCCATAGCCTCCGGCACCACCGAAACCGCCTCCATGACCGCCACCATGACCACCTCCATAACCGCCTCCATGCCCTCCAGCTGAAGTAATAATTTTATAGGTGTCAACATGGCCACCACCACCTCCATAGCCTCCGCCGCCGCCACCGCCATATCCACCACCACCATAGCCACCGCCGCCACCAGCACCGTATCCACCTCCGTGTCCACCACCCCCACCGGATACAATAACTTTATAGGTGTCAACGTGGCCACCTCCGCCATAACCTCCACCGCCGCCGCCACCATAACCACCGCCACCATAGCCACCACCTCCTCCATATCCTCCGGCATCTCCGCCGCCACCATGACCACCAAACAAGAATCCTGCTTGGGCCGTTGCCACTAAAGTAGCTAACGCCAAGCCTGCAATAAATCCCTAAAAAATGAAAACAAAAAAATTAACCATTAATACTTTTCCCAAAAGCAAAATTTCTTCCTCGACTTACGTTCATTATTTGACTTCCGAAATAGACTAGAATGAATTTGGAAATTAGTGCTTCGATATCGGATGCGTTCTTTATATACAAAATCTACAAATGTTGTTAAGTCACCACAGTTAATGCATTTTTCACTCTCCATTCATTAAAAACTACAATGTCTGGTATCGTCTATGGACCTTACGGAAGAATCGATTAGAACATGTTTAAAGAATTCTTATCAAATATAAAACTTGTCGCGGATAATTGATTTCGTTTCGTTTCTTTTTTTGTTTTTGTTTCTTCTATGGAACAAAACCGAATTATTTATACCCTTAGAAATTAGAGATTGTCCTAGAAATTTCTATTAATTATTACACAATATTTTTTTTTAAGTTTTAGACTTTAGAAAATTCCAAATATTATTCACTTCGGATGATTATTTATTTCTTATGCCTTACTCTTTAATAAATTCAAATCATACATTTGAATTTTTAACGAATATGGAGACTCAATAAAGCTCTTCTTAGTTAAGATGTATATGTGTACATTCAGCGGAAAAAATTGAAGCATATTTTTAGGCTTTGTTTTTTATTGAATTAAGCTGAGCATACATATTTATACATACAATTTTTTTATACCCTCCACCATAGGATGGGGGGTATATTAACTTTGTCATTCCGTTTGTAATACATCGAAATATTGCTCTAAAACCCCATCTATATATATAAAATTCAATCTATATTTGTTTATTTGTTTGTTTGTTTGTATGTTCCGAGTTGGCTCCGAAACGGCTGAACCGATTTACTTGAAACTTTCAGAGATCGTAGGGGGCGTTCATGTGGTGAAAATAGGGTACCACATTGTTTGACACCTGGTCGCGGAGGGGGATCTCCCCTTCGTCGGACTTTTTGAAAATTGGACCAAAGTTGAACGATTTGCTTGAAATTTTCATTGAAGATTGGGGTTGGCATCTAGACAAAGATCCGCTACGTTTTATTTCGATATTTGGAGGCGGAGGGGGGCCTCCCCTTTGTTCGACTTTTTTTAAAGTACAGTGAAAAAACTAAAATTCTCTAAATTATCTGAGATTTACAGAGAACATGTGGTGAGGTTATGGAATTAATATGGGGTACCCTTGCCCTACTTTTTGAAACTTTTTTTTTTTTTTATTTTTTTTATTTTTTTATTTTCATCTATGGATTAAACCCTTACAGACTAACAGTAATATATTACATTATATACATATTGTTTGTTAATATATCAAGTATTTAATAATAATGTTATCTTTTTCTTTACATTGTATTTCTCTTCTGACAAATCAAGATAATAATAAAATTTATTGAATTCTTTACAAAGACGGCGAAGTGGATCGTTGTTTTCAAAGTTCGTTCGAAAGTATTCAATGTGGAGCAGTTCAAAGTTGCGGGTAGGTCTAAAGGGTACATTGAATGATATGCTGTTAATAAGGAAGTCAGATTTAAATCTTCCGTTAATTAAATCAACCACAAAACAGATATTCAGCATGGTACGTCTACTTTTCAGTGTAGGTAATTTGATGAGCGATAGTCTTTCTTTGTAAGACGGCAAGGTTTGAGGTGTCCAGTTATTCCGACGTAAACAAAACAGTAAAAATTGTTTCTGAACAGATTCAATACGATTGCAATGAATTTGGTACTGTGGGTCCCAAATTACAGATCCATATTCCAGGATAGGACGCACAAGTGAAGTATATAAGTTTCTTGTAACAAATGGGTCAGAAAATTCCTTACTCCAGCGCTTGACAAATCCAAATGATCCATAGGCCTTATTTACAGTCATAGAAATGTGAGATCTAAAATTTAGCATGCGATCCAAAAGTATTCCAAGATCTTTAAAGGATTCAACAGTTTCAAGCGTTGTGCCATTCAAGTTATAATTCGTGTCGATATAATTTAATCTATAAAAACTTGGAACAAAATTATGCGATTTGCTTAAAATTTTCTTTGAATGTTGGGGTTGGCATCTAGACAAAAAACCGCTACATTATTTTTCGATATTTGGTCGGGGAGGGGGACACCCCTTTGCCCGATTTTTTTTTGTTTGAAAGTCCAAACTAAACTCCCCCGACTGAAATTTTACGGAAAAAATGGGTTATGAAATTTATATCAGGTTCTTGATTTTTTAATAAAAATAAAGGGGCATAGGGAGACATCCGCTTCTCTTAAGTACATACAAAGAAACAATTAAACTTTTACCGAGTTACTTGCACTTTACAGAGGACTGGGGAGAGGTTACGATATTAATAGTTGATACCTGATTTTGTGATATTTGGACGGAAGAGAGGCCGCCCTTTTAGGCTTATAATTTGCTTGACATTTTCTGGGACGTTTACAAAAGATACGCTACATCACTTTTCGCAAAAAAAAAACAACAATTCTTAAGTTTTCTTGAAATTTACGTAGGCAGAGGGGGAGGGTTATGAACGAAGAGGCAACCTTCCTTGCCCCATACTTGAAGGAAAGTTTCAAGAATTTTCAGGGAAGGTTAGGGATGCTATTCACTACGGTGTTTGTCGATATTGTATCGGGGAAAGTGACGTCCCTTTAAAACAATAGAGCAAAATTTAAACATCGCTGATCTACTTGAAATCTACAGGGAACGTGGGAGGAGGTGATTAAATTTATACATGATTTTTAAATTAGTATATGATTTTTCGATATCTGGTTGGGAAAGGGGAAAATTGAAATAAACTTTGTCGATTTACTTCGATAGAATTTATAGGGACCATTGAGTAGTTGCGAAATTAATATAGGGTACGTGATAGTCCGATATCAGGTCGGAGTGGAGCAAAGGTTTTTTCTTAAATTGAAAGTAGAGGGTTGTCCGTAAATGGGAACTCGGTACATAATTTTATGATTTTTGCACAGGCTTCTGCCAGACTTCTTTTTAGTAAAGAACTTAAATTTACATGAAAGTGGCAGCCAACGTAGAGGGTGCATCATTTTCCAACATTTTAGCAAATGTTAATGTGGTAAAATTGTTTACTATTTTTGCTTTTTCCGATTTATTGGATGGGAAACAGTAATTCTTTGTATGTTATTATAATCTAGTGCTTAATTTTCAGATATTTTGAGAAGAAGGATACCTTTCGTTGACAAACCACACTTAAAATTCACAAGAAATATAGAAGAAGGTGCACCCTCTCCCGCCGTATTTGTACCTATAAACGAAAAATCAAGTAGTCCGAATTGTTTAAAAGAATTCAAATCTTTTCGAATTTGTTTTCAGCACGAAGGATATAGTTGACTAAGTTAACGCAAAATATTCCTCCAAATATGCTTCGGAAGGCGCAGCGAAGCGGGCCGGGGTACGCTAGTAAAGTATATATATTCTGGGTCGTGGTGAAATTCTGAGTCGATCTAAGCATGTCCGTCCGTCTGTTGAAATCACGCTACCTTCCGAACGAAACAAGCTATCGACGTGAAACTTGGCACAAGTAGTTGTTATTTATGTAGGTAGGATGGTATTGCAAATGGGCCATATCGGTTCACTTTTACGTATAGCCCCCATATAAACGGACCCTCAGATTTGGCTTGCAGAGCCTCTTAGAGGAGCAAAATTCATACGATCCGGTTGAAATTTGGTACGTGGTGTTAGTATATGGTCTTTAACAACCATGCAAAAATTGGTCCATATCGGTCCATAATTATATATAGCCCCCACATAAACCGATCCCCAGATTTGTCTTGCGAAGCCTCAAAGTGAAGCAAATTTCATCCGATCCTGCTGAAATTTAGTAGATGGTGTTGGTATATGGTCTCTAACAACCCTACAAAAATTTGTCTACATCGGTCCATAATTATATATAGCCCCCATATAAACCGATCCCCAGATTTGGCTTGCGGAGCCTCAAAGAGAGGAAAATTTCATCCGATCTTGCTGAAATTTGGTACATGGTGTTGGTATATGGTCTCCAACAACCATACAAAAATTAGTCCACATCGGTCCATAATTATATATAGCCCCCATATAAACCGATCCCCAGATTTGGCTTGCGGAGCCTCAAAGAGAAGAAAATTTCATCCGAAATTGCTGAAATTTGATACATGGTGTTGGTATATGGTATCTAACAACCATGCAAAAATTGGTGCACATCGGTTCACAATTATATATAGCCCCCATATTAACCGATCTCTAGATTTGGCTTGCGGAATCTCTAAGAGAAGCAAATTTCATCCAATCCGGTTGAAATTTGGAACATGGTGTTAGTATATGATCTCTAACAACCGTGCCAGAATTGGTCCATATCGGTCCATTAGTATATATAGCCCCCATCCGGTTCATCCGATCCGGTTCAAATTTAGAACGTGGTGTTAGTATATGGCCGCTAACAACCACACCAAAATTGTTCCATATCGGTCTATAGTTATATATAGCCGATCTCCAATCACACAAAAATTGGTCCATATCGGTTCATAATCATAGTTGCCACTCGAGCCAAAAATAATCTACCAAAATTTTATTTCTATAGAAAATTTTGTTAACTTTTTATTCCTATAGAAAATTTTGTTAAAATTTTATTTCTATAGAAAATTTTGTGAACATTTTATTTCTATAGAAAATTTTGCTAAAATGTTATTTCTATAGAAAATTTTGTCAAAATTTTATTTCTATAGAACATTTTGTCAAACTGAATTATATACGTATTTAATCGATCTTTTTTGATTTAATATATAGCACGTATGGACTTACATACAATTTAGAAGACGGTGTTGGGAGGTTTTAGGATACCAAAACTTAAGTTATTCGATTATGGATGGCAGTATTTAGAAGAAGTTTCTACGCAATTCATGGTGAAGGGTACATAATCTTCGGCCTAGCCGAAGTTACGGCCGTATATACTTGTTTGAAATAAAATACTGGTGGTTGTAGAAAATTTACTTGTTATCTTAGTTGTATGCTATACAGGCTTGTTGTACCTTTGATTCCTCAATTTCTCTACACTTTTGAAAATTATACCGACAAACAGTTTATTTCAAATCAATTTCTTAATACAGGTTTCCCAAAAAATTGTTCCTTTTTCCGGATAGCAGGAACATTTTGAATGAGTTTAAGTATATTCTTCCCACAGCATAGTAATAATGAACTAAAATACGATGCAATACTTGAACTAATTTATAAGAAAATCATGAACTTATCTATATGAAAACAATCTTTGGCTACAAATCATGGTCACTCTTACTATGGATTAGTTCATTTTTCATAAAAAATAGTAAACTTTTTTTTCGGTGCACAGACAATCCGTCCGGATAAAGTTATAGTGTGGAAGTCCGTTCAAAGTTCGTGGTATCCTGGTTCGTCACATAATGCAAAAAATCTCATGTCGAACAAATCAAAATAACAGGACTTAGAAGCATATAAGCACAATATTGTCTATAGGCAACATTGGGCATGAGGGGGTTAAGGTAAAGCTCTCGTAAATATCTATCGCTTAATTTTATTTTATGCAAACTTGGAATGAAAGTGCGTAGCGTCAGCCATATAGTGTGAGATTTAGGTTTATCTTCCAAAAATATTTTAGTAAACCATCCCGAATGTTTAGGTTTACTATTTTAATTTGGGGTTGTATAGTGTATGATGTAGTCGGCCCAGCTCGACTTTCTATTTTACTTGTTTAATGATGGTTAGGTTAGGTTAGGTTATGTGGCAGCCCGATGTATCAGGCTCACTTAGACTATTCAGTCCATTGTGATACCACAGTGGTGAACTTCTCTCTTTTTTAATGATAGCCTTTAAAGGTGGTGGTATTCCTCTTCAGACATCTTTACGGAGGCCGAATTTTGCTCTCTCAAATCAATGTTGGAACATGACTAATATTAGGATATAAAATATTTTCATATATTTTACAATTCAGTCTATACGTAACCGAATACAATAATTAACATCGTCTACATGAGAAGTTTCTTAAAACTAAACAACAAAATGATCGGTCATGATGCCTGGTCATTTTTGTAATAATGAAGGTATCATCAGATGAATGTGGTGATTATTTTGTAAGGAAAAATAAATTACAACAGAATGAAGAATGAAATATTTTACAGCAGGGAAAAGTGTAATATCTTAAATAGGTATTTTTAGTATCGGGAAACTGAAATTTACCAACCACCACTAGACCAACTGCTTGAACCACCTCCATAACGTGAAGATAGGCCACTGTGGCCAGCGCTGCCTCCACTTCCACTTTGGCTAATAATCTTCAAAATTTGTACATCGCCACCCGAATGTCCACCGGAATAGCTGCTACCATGACTTGAAGAAAAACTATCAGCATGGCTTCCTGAATGATAGTCAGAATACCCTCCAGCGCCATGAGAGCCAAGACCAGCGTCTTCATGAATGACCTTAATAATTTTTACAGCACCACCGGAATGACCTGCGGAAAAACCTCCATGACCACCAGAAAGTCCACCATAGCCTCCTTCTCCTCCACTAGATCCATGAGAGATAATTTTGATAATTTTGACATTACCAGAGCTGCCACCATGACCTGCACCAAAGCTTCCACCATAGCCAGCATCGAATCCTCCACTATATCCACTGTCATGATAACTGTCACCGTGACTTATTCCATAACCACCACTGAGGCCACTGGAGAATCCACCATGATGATCACTACCACCATCGTGTATGACTTTGACAACACTAGCAGCACTGCTACCCGAAGAATAACTACTCCCGCCAATGCTATGACCACCATTTCCATAAATATAACCTCCACCTCCTCCGCTGCTGTGGCCACCACCTATAATTCCAGCATGAACTGCAGACATCATAGCCAAAATGCATACGAAAACCTGGAAGGAAGAGGGAAAATATGA
This sequence comes from Haematobia irritans, assembly GCF_050003625.1. Taxonomy (NCBI): domain Eukaryota; kingdom Metazoa; phylum Arthropoda; class Insecta; order Diptera; family Muscidae; genus Haematobia; species Haematobia irritans. The sequence goes on from NC_134399.1 coordinate 89,077,103, forward strand.
CAAAATCTTCTTGCTACACTGATGCAAGATTACATCATACCAACCTTCATTTTGTTGCAAGTTCAATTTAAATTCCAACACAAGCACTAACGTAGACGAAGTCAACCAACCTCTGTAACTCTGGACTGTTTCGAGGTAACTAACTATCCTAAGCTAAATATGCTCACAATTTATACTTCCGAAAATTGGGCCATCAAAGATTATCGCGCATGTAATAATCAGTGGAGTAAAACAGGAGAGATGGATGACCATTCATACCCTGTGAAACATTTCCAGCCACAGCAACACTCCACAAATTAATCAGAAATCAGGTAAAAAAGTCTCCTCAAAGCACAACAACTGCGGAAAGACTGATGTAGTTGGCTCAAAGTGAAGGTGATTATGGAATGAAAACGAAAGTCTTTGGCATCATTGAACATGGAATACGGATGAGATATGCCAGCATTATGACATTTCTAAAGACTTTATTCATTTGGAATGTTGCACAGTGGGGCGTTACCCATAATTTGCAAATTAGCGTTTTTAATGGTGATAATAACTAAGACTCCCTTATGTTGTAAATGGCTTTGTTCCATTGAATTGACTTTTTTAATTCCCACGACAAAAGATTTATTAATCAAGGTTAAAGAAATGTGGTAATGGTTCCATATAAGAAGTGGGTTATTGTACTACCTTTTGCCTTGTGAAAATGAAAGAAAAACAATTCGTAGATTATGCTAAAATCAGGGATTATTTTGAAATGGTGAGAAGTCAAACATCTCTTCTCATACAACTCACAACATTAACAAAAGATGGCTGTAAATACACGTCAAAATCTAAAACGCTTAGAAAATGGGTTTTACTTTTGCCGTAAATAAAAATATTTTAATTCTACACGCAGCCGATTTCGTTCTTTTAGACCAATCGCTGTTCTTTTCTTAAGAACGAATAATTTTACACACTCTACATGTACTGTAGAACTATGCCATGCTACAAATCCTAAATTTAAAATTTTGAAATTGTACGAAAAATTTTCTATCCAAAAATTGTATGTTTTTATGGCACAGAGAAACAGACGTTTGGAACTTAGCGTGGTTCACTGAAAAAACAAGTGCGGAAAGTTTAAAGTCGGGCTTGGCCGACTATAATATACCCAACACCAAATCCTTCAAATTTGTTGGGTGCTACATATAAAGGTTTATGTTCCCATATACATATATTTAAATCTGACGCAGTCTGGATAAAATTTGTTAGAATTCTACAAAATCTAGACCTAAAATTTAAACCGACTAATGCCCTGGGGTGAAACACAATGTTAGAAAAAGATAAATGTATGATTTATCAGTCGATAGATATGAATTAGAGGTAAATATATTGGAGGAGCCACCGTGGTGCAATGGTTAGTATGCCCGCCTTGCATGCATAAGGTCGTGGGCAGAGAATGAAGCCGACCCATTTTTGTCGGCAGCGGCTGACACTAAATTTTTGTCTCCGGCGGCGGCGGCTTGACGGCTTATCCGGTATAAATTTGTCAATTCGGCGGCGGACAATTATTCATTATAAAATCAATTTGAAGTTATTCGAATGGCAATGCGATTAGTTGTACAACCAATCTTACAATCAAATTTACATTTCGTTAAAATTTTCTGGGCTAAGTTTTTGCGAAACTATTATAGCAGCTTGAAATTGGTAGATTGTGGGTGGATGGTCCAAATTTTGGCAAAAAATACGACAGTTATTAATACATTTTTTGATTTAAATCGATATTTTTGATTAATTGGCGGCTAAATTTGAGTCGAGATGAGTAGACATATCCGGCGGAGGCATCGACTGGCAAAAATGGTCGGCGGCGACTGAAATCAGCGGCGCGAGTCGGCGGCTTCATTCTATGGTCGTGGGTTCAAACCCAGCTTCGACCAAAACACCAACAAGTTTTTAAATGGTGTATTATCCCACCTCAGTAATGCTGGTGACATTCCTGAGTGTTTCAAAGCTTCTCTAAGTGGTTTCACTGCAATGTGAAAGGCCGTTCGGAGTCGGTTATAAAAATGAGGTCCCTTCTCATTGAGCTTAACATAGAAATATATATGGGAGCTATATCTGAACCGATTTTTTCCAATATCAAAATTTAGAGTTAATTGGACCAAAGCTGCGACCATCTATGTCGATTACAAAAATGTGTTCACAGACAGACTCATAGAGCTTCGAAAGCGGCAAAAAATATATGCTCCGATTTTAATTCTAATTTCTGTTTTTAATAGTCTATGATATCGAACTTCGGATGCAAAAATGAAATACTTGAATTTTAATTTTTTTTGATGTTAGATTACGTGGATCACAGAAAAAAATTTCACGAAAAATTTTCCAATGAACATCTTAATTGAAATAAAAGTCAATCACACAAATTAATAGTATCAATTATTTTTTAAATTGGATCAATTAATTTTTTAATTGACTGTCAATTAATTTTTTAATTGATACTATCATTTCTGTGATTGAAGACATTTTAATTAAAAAATTAATTGGATCAATTAATTTTGTGATGGAATCAGAAAAATATTTTTTTTGTGATGGTGCAACAGAACGAATGATTCGATTTTAACCAAGTTCAATATTTTCTTAATGAGTTTCCGGACTCTGGCCCAGGGAAATCGACAATAATTGATTGGTATGCAAAATTCAATCGTGGTGAAATGAGCACGGAGGACGGAAGAGGTGGTTACCGACGAAAACATCATAAAAATCCACAAAATGATTTTGAATTACCGTAAAATGAAGTTGATCATATCATTCATCAATATTTGGATATGCGGAAGCTCTGTGCAAAATGGGTGCCGCGCGAGCTCACATTTGACCAAAAACAACAACGTGTTGATGATTCTGAGCGGTGTTTGCAGCTGTTAACTCGTAATACACCCGAGTTTTTCCGTCGATATGTGACAATGGATGAAACATGGCTCCATCACTACACTCCTGAGTCTCCGAAGCGTGGAAAGGCTCAAAAGTCCGCTGGCAAAGTAATGGCCTCTGTTTTTTGGGATGCGTATGGAATATTTTTTATCGATTATCTTGAGAAGGGAAAACCATCAACAGTGACTATTATATGGCGTTATTGGAACGGCCCCATATGAAGAAGAAACAAGTATATACGGCCGTAAGTTCGGCCAGGCCGAATCTTATGTACCCTCCACCATGGATTGCGTAGAAACTTCTACGAAAGACTGTCATCCACAAATTTCAACTCACTCGGATGAAATTTACTCCTCCAAGAGGCTCCAAAACCAAATCTCGGGATCGGTTTATATGGGGGCTATAAATGATTATGGACTGATATGGACCACTTTTGGCATGGTTGTTAAATATCATATACTACCACCACGTATCAAATTTCAACCAGATCGGATGACTTTTGCTTCTCCAAAAGGCACCGGAGGTTAAATCTGGCGATCGGTTTATATGGGAGCTATATATAATTATGGACTGATAGGAACCAATTCCTGCATGGTTGCTGGATACCATATATTAACATCACGTACCAATTGGGAAGAATTTTGCTCCCAAGGTGGTCCGGAGGTCAAATCTGGGGATCGGTTTATATGGGGCCTATATATAATTATGGACCGATATCGACCAATTTTTGCATGTGTGTTTGAGGCCATATATTAACATCACGTACCAAATTTCAACTGAATCAGATGAATTTTGGTCTTCCAAGAGGTTCCGGAGGTCAAATCTGGGGATCGGTTTATATGGGGGCTATATATAATTATGGACCGATATGGACCAATTTTTGCATGGTCATTAGAGACCATATACTAACATCATGTACTAAATTTCAACCGAATGGGAAGAATTTTGCTCTTCCAAGGTGCTCCGGAGGTCAAATCTGGGGATTGGTTTATATGGGGGCTATATATAATTATGGACCGATATGGACCAATTTCTGCATGGTTGTTAGAGACCATATACTAACATCATGTACCAAATTTCAGCCGGATCGGATGAAATTTGATTCTCTTAGAGGCTCTGCAAGCCAAATCGGGGGATCGGTTTATATGGGGGCTATATATAATTATGGACCGATGTGGACCAATTTTTGCATGGTCATTAGAGACCATATACTAACATCATGTACCAAATTTCAGCCGGATCGGATGAAATTTGCTTCTCTTAGAGGCTCCGCAAGCCAAATCTGGTGATCGGTTTATATGGGGGCTATATATAATTCTGGACCGATATGGACCAATTTTTGCATGGTCATTAGAGACCATATACTAACATCATGTACCAAATTTCAGCCGGATCGGATGAAATTTGTTTCTCTTAGAGGCTCTGCAAGCCAAATCGGGGGATCGGTTTATATGGAGGCTATATATAATTATGGACCAATGTGGACCAATTTTTGCATGGTTGTTAGGGACTACATACTAACACCATGTACCAAATTTCAGCCGGATCGGATGAAATTTGCTTCTATTAGAGGCTCCGCAAGCCAAATCGGGGGATCGGTTTATATGGGGGCTATATATAATTATGGACCGATATGGACCAATTTTTGCATGGTTGTTAAAGACCATATACTAACACCATGTACCAAATTTCAACCGGATCGGAGGAAATTTGCTTCTCTTAGAGCAATCGCAAGCCAAATTTGGGGGTCCGTTAATATGGGGGCTATACGTAAAAGTGGACCGATATGGACCAATTTTTGCATGGTTGTTAGAGACCATATACTAACACCATGTACCAAATTTCAGCCGGATCGGATGAAATTTGCTTCTCTTAGAGGCCTCGCAAGCCAAAGTTGGGTGTCCGTTCATATGGGGGCTATACGTAAAAGTGGACCGATATGGCCCATTTGCAATACCATCCGACCTACATCAATAACAACTACTTGTGCCAAGTTTCAAGTCGATAGCTTGTTTCGTTCGGAAGTTAGCGTGATTTCAACAGACGGACGGACGGACGGACATGCTCAGATCGACTCAGAATTTCACCACGACCCAGAATACATATACTTTATGGGGTCTTAAATCAATATTTCGATGTGTTACAAACGGAATGACAAAGTTAATATACCCCACATCCTATGGTGGAGGGTATAAAAAAGTGTTGTTCCACCAAGACAACGCACCGTGCCACAAGTCATTGAGAACGATGCGTAAAAGTGAACCGATATGGCCCATTTTCAATACCATTCGAACTACATCAATAATAAATACTTGTGCCAAGTTTCAAGTCGATAGCTTGTTTCGTTCGGAAGTTAGCATGATTTCAACAGACGGACGGAAGGATATGCTTAGATCGACTCAGAATTTCACCACGACCCAGAATATATATGCTTTATGGGGTCATAGAGCAAAATTGGATGTGTTACAAAGTGAATGACAAAGTTAATATATCCTCTGGTGGAGGTATAACAAAGTTTATATACCCCTCATCCTATGGTGGAGGGTATAAAAAAGATTTCTTTATAGTTGTTTCGTTTTTTTTTTCATCATCTATCTTCGTCTGCCAGGATTAATTCTATCACATTTGCGTTTTCGAACGAGTTTTGTATCTCTTCCATCCTGAAGCCTTGATAAAGGCAAGTATATCTCTCAGATTACTGTCCCGTACATAGGAAATATCCGGTAAGAAAAATAAACCCAGTATCTAATTTCTTCTAAATGATAATACCTGATAAGGAAAATGACAGGAGTCTTCCGTACACGGAAGAAAAAGACTGTTTTCCATATGTTTGGGTGTAAAAATTATATGTTTGGAAAATTTTATGTTTTTTTAACACAATAATTTTAAGTGCAAGCATATAATGTTCATAAACTAGCATAACATGTTTGGGACATATATGTTAATATGTTAGAACATATTATGTTTGTAACATAAAATGTTTGTAAATATAGTATGCTTAGATGCAAACATATATTAATTTGCTAATAGCCTATAAACATATACGTGTTTAGAAAGAGAGACCTAGAGAGTATGCTGCAAGTAAAATAATGGAATGGAATGTTTGTACAATACAAATAATATTTTGTTTGGACCAATCCCGAAAATATATATATTTGAAGAAAAATGTGTTTTGGGTATATGTTACAGAAGCGATTTAGTTTGAGGGTGTAGCCCCCGGGTCCAAGCACCTTCTACCAATATCATCAGTCATTGAGTCAATCCTTACCAGATGTTTCCCTAGTGTGTTATGTTCTATTATGATGCCTATCAAATCTTCTCTATGTGTCGTCATTAGAAATACGGAGATTTTGCTACTCTTGTCGTTCTATATTAATTTGGTTTGCTGGCAGCCCATTATCTTTCCCATAAATCATTGTGTTTAGGATTTGATTGGAATTTTAAATTTTTGGGGGGTGTTCACGAATTAAACTCATTTTCGCTCTAGGACGCCTTATTTAAGAGATATGACCAAAATAAGTTTTTCATATAATAATTTATCAAATTACCTCTTAGAATAAGATAAAAATTTGTAAAATCAACCAAAACACCAAGGGATCTACAAATTTACCAAACAGTAAAAAAATCTAAAATTGTTGATAGAATTGTATCAACTGTGACAACTGTGGTTGCCGGACATTGGCAATTACGAATATGTTGTGTTCGAAAAAGGTCCATTATTGTTGTCTTGTTGTATTTTACAACAGATTTCTTTCACATTTCCGAACAACCAATTTTCAAGTGTTAACGTTCCATTTCATTATGTTTATATCTTGCAATCTTTGTTTAAACTTTATTTACATTTTCAAAGTATTCGAAACATAGCTAATTTATGCAATGTTTATGACTATGATGTATTTGTGAGTGATTTTGAGAAACAAACTGCTGGTTGCATATATCCGATACTATAAATAAGTATATTGTTTGCAAATCTGCATGAGAATAGTGCAATAAACTCTTTTTTGTCTTATTTGCTGGAATAGGCTTTTGGACACACCTTTTGATGTGACACATATAATATTTGGGCTGTGATATATAAATATCGATGATTTTCGGGAATCAATCATTAATTAACTGAATCCATTTCAGTGCAGCAGTTCAACAAACTCTCTACGAACATTTGTTGTGATAAAAATTCAAATCATAACTAACAACACTATGAAGGTAAGTTGACATTGACATTGACCTTAGTGTAGATCTCGGCGTCATGTTGATAACTGAGTATTCATTTATTCTTCTTTCTTTCGTTTTTCGTATTTGGTTTCGTTTTCTGGTTTGCCTTAGGTTTTTGTTACTCTAATCACTACAGCTTTAGCTATGGCTAATGCCGGATTCATTGGCCACGGAGTGGGTAGTATCGGTGGCTATGCTAACGCATACGGTTCTAGCTACGGTGGTGGTTATCACAGTGGCGACGCTAGCGCCATTGTGAAAGTTATCAATGAAGCTGGTATTCACCCTAATTACGGCACTTATAACGGCGGTTTTGGAAGTGGCTTTGATGGGAGCTATGGCGTTGGTCATGCTGGCGGCTTTGGTTTTACTCCGGCTGTTAAAGTTGTCAAAGTCATCTCTCAGGTTTCTGACGGTGATTATGGCAGTTACCCTGGCGACCACGGTGCTCTCTCTAACGGCTATGGAAGTTTCTCCGCCGCCAATTATGGTGGTTTTCCAGCAGCCCATACTGGCGATCATGTAAAAATTATTAAAGTCATTAAGGATGATGGTGGTTACTCCGGTGGCTATGGGGGTCTTGCACATGGATATGGGGCCCATGGCAGTAGTGATATCAAAGTGCTGAAGATTGTAAAATTACAAGAAGGACATGGATGGTGAATGTAGTTCTACATTGCATTCCTGCTAGTCAAGACTTAAGACCGTGATGGTACTACAAGGCCTATATTATGTTGTCTAGTTAATAAATTTCAACAGATGTAAATAAATAGTTTAAGAGTAGAAATAAATAATAATTTTATATATTTTATTTTAACCATTATTTTCACTCAAAGTAGATAATACAAGGTAGCATGGCCATCTATATAAATTTGAGATGAATTACAATGCGATATCACTTATTGAACTTGTCTCAAAACAGAAGACCTAATTCTTATTGCCCCTTAGACAAACTTTGAAATGTAAATGTCACTCAGAACGGTTAAGTTCATAGCAGAACCCATGGTCAGTCATTAAGTCAAACCTTACATCCATGCGTTTCCCAAGTGTGTTATGTCCTTTTATGATGCTTATTAACGGTCGCAAATCCTTCCTATTCGTCACCATTAGAAATCCAGAGTTCTTACTCTTGTCGTTCCATATCAATTTGGTTTGCTCGCAGCCCATCATCCTTTCCATACATCATTGTATTTGACATTGACTCTGTAACTGCACTGCGTAATATTATCCAGCTCTTTACGATATTACCGTGATTAAAGTGGCCAGTTACCGGATTTGGTTTTCTACGATGAGAAGCAATTCCAAATCCAGCAGTTGTTGAACCAATAAAATGCACCGAAAAAAAAGTTTACTATTTTTTATGAAAAATGAACTAACCCATAGTAAGAATGACCATGATTTAGCGCCAAAGATTTTTTTCATCTAGATAAGTTCATGATTTTCTTATAAATTAGTTCATGTATTGCATCGTATTTTAGTTCTTTATTACTATGCTGTGGGAAGAATATAGTTAAACTCATTCAAAATATTCCTGCTATCCGGAAAAATGAACCATTTTTTGGGAAACCTGTATTAAGAAAGTGGTTTGAAATAAACTGTTTGTCAGTATAAGTTTCAAAAAAGTAGAGAAATGGAGGAATCAAAGGTACAACAAGCCTGTATACAACTAAGAAATTTTTCGTACAAAACAAGTCAATTTTCTATAACCACCAGTATTTTATTTCAAAAAATTATTATTATATTACACAAAATTATGGGTTATGATATACAGTAAAGGAAATATTTTTATTAGTACGTTGGATGCAGTTACTTGTCGGTAGTTAGTAATTGCTTCTTCAAAAGAGTAATATTCTATGTTATTAGGACTAAACTAGTTAATTTAAATTTCCATGTTTTCTATCCATACGAAAGATATATGTGGCATAAGTTGGTATATTCAATTGAATTGTCCAATTTCATCGATTTTGGCTAACTTTTGTTGGGCGGATCTGAAATTGCGAAGTTATACATCATATAAGAAAAATCGTTCATATTGATTTTTAACTTACGGTTTTCAAGAGTATTTCCTAGAACCAATAAGGATATCAGCTTAATTACCATTAAACAGTAAGAATATTCAAAAAAATTACCATTACAAAACCTGTCTACCTGCAAGTGAAAATAATTATTTTTAATAAATTGAAACTTTGGTTTTTATTAAAAACGGACAAAATACCGTTTATAGAAAAACTTACCACATTGAAAAATCCATCCAGTAGGTACATTATTGGAATCATATCCATGGACTAATGGGACGTTTTTGAAATTATTCTCAGAATATATTTGAAATAAAAAATATTATAAAATTAAACATAATTTCCACTTGTCAGTATAGCATTTAGTACTTAAGGTGGATATTAAGTTCGAGTTTAGAGGCTAAAATCGCAATTTTTCTTTAATAATCCATTATAAAAAAAATATAATTTTATAAAAAACTTGGTTTGGCACATTCTCCATCAAGTTATATTTAAATTTGTATCGAAGACGTATTTTAATTTTAGCGGCTAAACTCGAACTTAGTACTCACCTGTAGGAATTGCTGTAACATCAAAAAATATAGATTCAAAAAAATGGTTGCAGCTCCAACCTGTGATCCAGATGTATAATAAATATAGATCATCCTATTACCACTCATGTTGTATATTTTTATGTAAATCAATTAAAAATCCGCACTAATTTTAAACTAACATATTAACAGAAATATACAGTTCCTTAATCTGTTATTTATCAATAAAAAGCGTTTTTGATTACTCTAACATCACATCATTCACTTCTCAGTTTCTAAAATGTTTCGAATAAATGTATTTTCATTAATAAACACCAATACCGCACGTACAATTTTGCAAAATTAAATCCACGTGTGCACTTTATAAATGCATCAACAGAACTGAATGCAGCAATAAAACTCAAAGATACAAATAGTCATAAAGGATACATACCTGCCGTAAAGAAAAACAACTCCACACACACACACACGATCCCTTTCTGATCTCGCTATTGCAAGAAAACAACTCTCCCCACAAAACATCCCTTCAGTTCTTGGGACTGGTCCCAAACCGGTTGATTCACCTGTCCTTTATAGCCGGTACAGGTCCTTCAACTGGTTAGGTGACCGGTGAAATTAACATGGGGTCAATTGACCCCCACATAGATACCTACAAACCAATCCTTTAACCGGTTGTTTTCAACCCACCAATTAACCAGTTCAAATAGACATGTTAGAGAGACAGTTCTAAAAAAACAAATTTTTCCACCAATTTTACTTCTTATTTCTATCAATGTTTTTTTTTTTTATTTGTCTTATGTTATTTTATCTAATTTTTACAATTTGAAAAACTTTTTCGCTCCGGCAAGGTTTTGAACCTGGGTTTACTGGCAGCATAACAAAACGCCTTAACGCATTCAGCCACAAACACCATTGAACACCCAGCGTTGAAACGTCAATTTAAATGGTTGTGATATTGGTAGAAAATGAACAAATATAGGGAAAATATAACTGAAAAAAATCTAAAAATAGAACTGTCCCTGTTATAGATGCAAAAGGGCCAGAAATGTGTTAATTAACCCTGTGATAGAGACTTTTGAACCGGTTAGGGGATAGGTTCATTGTGGTCTAGAGACAAATTCATGAAGTGGCTACCAATTGGCTAAATACAACCAGTCCCATGACCGGTATAAAATTCCAATTGCTTGGAAGGGGTCAATTGGCACCAAAAAAAACTGAAGGGATTCCATTGTCTCTAGGATCAAAACAACCAACAACAGCATAAATGACGCAATAACAAACACAAACAATCATACGAGATATACACAAAATGTCTCTAAAAACTCCCTCACATGATGCACTCACATTTTCCAGTAGCACGTTTATTGATTAGTTGGAATTCTATCTATAAGTTAAGGTTAAATATATACCAAATCTATGAGGAATCTATATAAAATTATATACACCCGTCAAGGATTATATTAACTACTTTTTATTCTACTTTATCTAAAATTTTCAATGTGAGTAAAAACACTCCAACATATAATAAAAAGGGAAATAATCTGTAGGTAGCCATCGTACAAATCGGTAATGTCGTTAAGTTAATTTTTACTACAAAAATTTTTTTCTATACAAATTTTTTTCTTAGTAAATTGTCCACATTTCGTAGTAAGATTTTTATATTGCCCATGTAGTTTTATAATAGAATCAACGATGCATTAACTACAGTGTTGGAAATTTATTTAAGGAAAAATCCTTCCCATTTCGTAGTTAGTGAACTAAAAAACATTTACTGAATTTTTATAAGTTTTCCTTTAACTAAGTTAATTTTCGTAGTGGTTACGAAAAATGAACTATATTACAGTAAATTTGTTGAACTATGTGAAAGTTAAAATGGTCCTTAAATTTACAAGACACTTTTTTTCTGTGCAATTAAAAAGTTGATAAAAGCTGAAAACTTTTTCAATTAAAAAATTAATTGATACAGTTATTTTTTAATCAGGCTAAAAACATTAAGTCAATGATTGAAATTTTTTAATTACTTTTTAATTAACTTTCTAATCAAAACTCGGAAGACAAAGTCAGGTAAAAAAATTATGGAAATTGAAAAAATTTTAACTAAAAAATTATTTGAAACAACTTGTAATCAAAGTAAAATCAGTTAAAGCAGTGTTTGAAAGTAGTTATGTTTTAATTAAAATATTAATTGAGTTTTGCAATACACATCAATTATATTTTTGAATCAATTATTTATTGAATCAATTAAAAAATTATTTGAAATTTGCTAATGATATCAAATAATTTTTTAATCAAGTAGTTTTTTGATGCCAAATTAAAACTGTGATTGATACTATAATTTTCGTGAATGAAGACATTTCAATAAAAACAAGTATATACGGCCGTAAGTTCGGCCAGGCCGAAGCTTATGTACCCTCCATCATGGATTGCGTAGAAACTTCATCTAAACACTGCCATCCAGAATCGAATTACTTAAGTTGTGGTAACGCTTGCCGATGGCAAGGTATCTTAAAACCTCCTAACACCATCTTCTAAATTGTATGTAAGTCCATACGTGGTATATATTAAATCAAAAAAGATCGATCCAATACGTATATAATTCAGTTTGACAAAGTAGACATACAATTTTGACAAAATGTTCTACAGAAATAAAATTTTAGCAAAATTTTCTATAGAAATAAAATTTTCACAAAATTTTCTATAGAAATAAAAATTTTGACAAAATTTTCTATAGAAAGAAAATTTTGACAAAAATTTCTACAGAAATAAAATTTTAACAAAATTTTCTATAGAAATAAACTTTTGACAAAATTTTCTATAGAAATAAAATCTTGGTAGATTATTTTTGGCTCGAGTGGCAACCATGATTATGAACCGAATAAAATTTGAACAAAATTTTCTATAGAAATAAAATTTTGACAACATTTTCTATAGAAATAAAATTTTGACAATGATGAAAATTTTATTATGAACCGAATAAAATTTTAACAAAATTTTCTATAGAAATAAAATTTTGGTAGATTATTTTTGGCTCTAGTGGCAACCATGATTATGAACCGATATGGACCAATTTTTGTGTGATTGGACCAATTTTGGTATGGTGGTTAGCGACCTAATTTGAACCGGATCGGATGCAATTTGCTTCTCTTTGAGGCTTCGCAAGCCAAATCTGGAGATCGGTTTATATGGGGTCTATATATAATTATGGACCGATGTGGACCAATTTTTGCATGGTTGTTAGAGACCATATACCAACATTATGTACCAAATTTCAGCCGGATCGGATGAAATTTGCTTCTCTTTGAGGCTCCGCAAGCCAAATCTGGGGATGGGTTTATATGGGGGCTATATATAATTATGGACCGATGTGGACCAATTTTTGCATGATTGTTAGAGACCATATACCAACACTATGTACAAAATTTCAGCCGGATCGGATGAAATATGCTTCTCTTAGAGGCTCCACAAGCCAAATCTGGGGATCGGTTTATATGGGGGCTATACATAATTATGGACCGATGTAAACCAATTTTTGCACGGTTGTTAGAGACCATATACCAACATTATCTACCAAATTTCAGCCGGATCGGATGAAATTTGCTTCTCTTTGAGGCTCCGCAAGCCAAATCTGGGGATCGGTTTATATGGGGGCTATATATAATTATGGACCGATGTGGACCAATTTTTGCATGATTGTTAGAGACCATATACCAACACTATGTACCAAATTTCAGCCGGATCGGATGAAATATGCTTCTCTTAGAGGCTCCACAAGCCAAATCTGGGGATCGGTTTATATGGGGGCTATACGTAAAAGTGGACCGATATGGCCCATTTTCAATACCATCCATCCATCAACAGACGGACGGACGGACGGACGGACGGACGGACATGCTTAGATCGACTCAGAATTTCACCACGACCCAGAATATATATACTTTATGGGGTCTTAGAGCAATATTTCGATGTGTTACAAACGGAATGACAAAGTTAATATACCCCCATCCTATGATGGAGGGTATAAAAATAATTGGATTAATTAATTTCGTGATTGAATCCAAAAAAAAATGTTCTGTGCATTTAATAAAAACAATTTCACTGTTGAGGCACGGCCCACTGTGCAGTTTGCAAATGAGTAATATATCATAAAAATCGCGAAGATGTTTAATTAGAAACCCATAATACACAAGTTCCCTAAAGGATTATTTCATTACGACTATGACCGTTTTTTCTCTTTCGATATTAAAATGAACAACATTAACGTTCACTCAAATGGTCTGGTATAGTCTAACATTTGTGATTATTTCGACCCAGTTTGATGTAAATCTGTCGTCTTGTTTTAATACAGTTACCGGTGGTGGTATGTCCATATGGGCAACAAAAAAAAACTGGTTCCAGCAAAACAAAAACGATGGGGATGGAGCATCATAAGCAGATTCACTCTCCAAAACACCAGAAACAAACAAAATAATAAAAGACACTTTATTTTATTTATTTTTTAATTTTAGTTTTGCATTTACCGGTACTTTGTCTGTCTGTTTGCATGTCCGACTACTTTGAGTTTAACAATCCATTTTGCAGATGACTAAACTCAATGCTTAGTTTGAGACAAACATAATCAAAGTCAGTCAAATCTCAAGATGATTTGCAACTTAGCGATGTTTAGTGAACCACATTTCCGCCAGTTTTGTTTGATTGACCCCCAAGCCGATATTGAAAACTGAATAAAGAAGCCGTTTTACTTTCACGTAAAATGTGGATATTTGCATAACAACATTTAATAAGTGATTTTATTTATTTGTTTTTGTTGTTGTGTGTTTTTTTTTTTTAATTCACAGATAAATAAGTCAGAAGCCCAAAATTTTAGACTACTTACACTAAAAAAAAAAATTAATCCAACAGGAAGGAAATGTAAGTTAATTTTAAAATGTTTAACCAAATCGTACACCCCAAAAAGTGAACCCACCGTGAAAGAAAATGTTAATTTTTTTTAGAAAATTTAAACTAAAATACCCAGCAAAAAATTCTTAAGGCACAACTTTAAAAGGACTTTCAAAAATGTCCTCCCAAAGATGTTCTTCATTTGAACTTAATTGTTCTATCTTCGTAATGTATACCAATGGTTGAAACCCTACAAGTTATTGGGTTTATACACCCAATAACTTGTAGCATTATTATTTTAATGCTATAGCATTATTATTTTAATGCATTAACGCTGTTCATCATATGACGTATTAATACAATCATAACATCGAATTAATGTATTCGAGAGTTCAAAAAGGCATGTTCAATGACATTCAAACGTAATCGAGTGTAATGAAAAGTTAAATATATTATATAATTTAAATACAACTGGTTACAAGCCATTCTCGATGTCGAATTACGTATAATTTAAGTTTAAATGTGACATTCAATTACATGGATTTTATATGAAATTGACACATTATTATGCAAATTCAAATTAAATTTAATGCAAACGTTTTTAACACATATAATCTTAGAGAAAACAATTATGTACGGCCAAAAGATCGGCCGGGTCAATTAAATACCCACACTCTCAAAAAAAATCGCTTATCTAACATATGTTACAAACCTATTTTGCAGGAAGCACATATATTATTGGATACTGCCGAAACATTATTATATTTATTTTATGTGAAAATATAATATGTTTGGAAGCATTTTGAGCCCAAAAATATTGTATGCTTGGAAGAATCTTCCCCATAGAAGATTGTGCTCATTCACTCACATAATTTTCACTTCCACGATTTTTTTAGTTTTTGGTACATTTTTTATACCCTAAACCACATAGTGGTTTGGGTATAATAAGTTTGATCGGCCAAAAAATGTGCCTACCAGAAATATTGATTTTAGACCCCATAAAATATATACCGATCGACTCAGAATCACCTCCTGAGTCGATCTAGCGCTTGGTGTCCGTCCGTCTGTCCATGTATTTGTTGTTCACAGGATTCCGGTCGCAATTATTAACAGATTTTGATGAAATTTGGTACAGGGAGTTTTTTGGGCACAAGGACGAACGCTATTGAATTTGGAAGAAATCGGATCAAATTTAGATATAGCTCCCATATATATGTATCGCCCGATTTCGACAAATGGGGTCACGTTGCGCTTTTTTTCAAACGGATCGTCACCAAATTTGGCAAAAGGTAATCTTTTCCATCGCCCTTCAAGTCTGCAAAATTTCATCCAAATCGGTTCAGATTTAGATATAGCTCCCATATATATGTATCGCCCGATTTTCCCAAATTTGGCCACAAAGCCCTTATTTATCAACCGATCTGACCCAAATTTGGCTAAATGTAGTCTTCTATAGTACTTACTATATGTGCAAAAAATCATCGAAATCGGTTCAGATTTAGATATAGCTCCCATATATATGTGTAGCCCGATTTTTCTAAATTTGGCCATAAAACCCGTATTTATCAGCCGATCTGACCCAAATTTGGCTAAATGTAGTCTTCTATAGCACTTACTATATGTGCAAAAAATCATCGAAATCGGTTCAGATTTAGATATAGCTCCCATATATATGTATAGCCCGATTTTCCCAAATTTGGCCATAGAACCCTTATTTATTAACCGATCTTACTAAAAGTTTGCTAGATTCAATCCTCTATAGTACTAACTATATGTGCAAAATTTCATCGAAATCGGTTCAGATGTAGATATAGCTCCCATATATGTATCACCCGTTTTTGAAAAATTCGCCCCTAATAACCTTATGTTTGACCATACAGGCCTCATTTCTTAACTGATCTTACACAAATCTTGCACAAGGTAACCTTTTGTGGTATTAATCAAACCCGCAAAATATTATGCAATTTGGTTCAGATTTAGATATAGCTTCCATATATATGCATCGCTCGAGTTTCCCAAATTTGGCCATAGTACTCTTATTTATTAACCAATGTTACTCAAATTTCAAATTTTAATATACTAACCGATCGTATTTATACGTACTTGTAGCTTTTACATAAGAATATTGCTCGATTTTTACAAATTTTGATTTATTACCCACACTAATTTAACGATTTTCTCTTTTTTTTAATAATGGACTCAATATTAATGGCATACTAACTCCGTAGGTGCAATATCAACACAGCCAGTATTGCTAGAAGTAGGGGAAATTCCCTATATGTAGGGCTTTTCTAATATTTTGGCCTATTGTGGCCCTACGTCCCTAATATCTTGTAGGGACGTAGGGCCACAATGTAGGACATTTTCACTCAACAAAATTTGTAATAATGTTTACATTTTGGTGGCTCTAGAGGAGGAAATTAGAAGCCGGCAAGGCTTGATCTTTAATAATGTGTGGTAAACTTTATTCCTGTAGAAAATTTGGTCAACATTTTATTTCTATAGAACATTTTGTCAAAATTGTATTTCTATAGAAATTTTTTTCAAAATATGATTTCTATAAAAAATTTTCTCAAAATTTTATTTCTGTGGAATTTTTTCTCAAAATTTTATTTCTATAGAATTTATTGTCAAAATTTTATTTCTATAAAAAAATTTCTCACAAAAATTTTTTTATAGAAACTTTTTCCAAAATTTTATTTTTATAGAGATTTAACGAAAATATTACTAATTTGGGTAGAATTGTACCAACTGTGGCAACCGTGGTCGTAATACAAATTTATATTCTAAGTTATATACGCTGCATATTCATGTTTTATGATAATAAAGTACTTAGAACCATTTTTGTTTTGTAAAATTTTTTAAATTTAACGAAAAATATAGTAGGGAAAATTTTTTGGGAATGTATAGGAAAGTAGGGAACTTTTTTTGTCCTTGTAGGGTAAACCGAACATTTTCCCTGGCAACATTGACTATGAACTATAGTCAGATTGACACAAAGCACCCATAGACATGTACCCCTTAATTTTCTTAAATATGTAACTGCGGTTTATCCCAGACCTATATGTTACCCCACAAATGCTTATGATTACTAATTCTGTAATGGTGGTTTAGGGTATGCTATAGAACCACTACATGGCCATAAAGACCATGTACATTTTTTTCGTGGCCATTTAATTTTTGAATTTTTTTGCAGCGAAAAGAATTTTATAAAAACTTTGAACAGGTACACACGATTTTCATTTTGCGCGTCAGTCGTGTGTTGATTGTTTCTTGGAACGGACGGAGAATACGGATTTACTGTTTTGTGTTAATTTATTCATTCAGAAGTGGCACGTGGTTTTATGTGAAGACAAAAAAAAGGAAAATGTAATTGAAAAGATGCACCTGTTTTTTGTTCTGCATTTTGCTATATGGTATCATTTATTTTTATTTGCAGTTACATGATGTCTGCGTTTGTATATTTGACGGGCACGCAGTAAATATGGAATGATTACTTATTGTTGGAATTGAAATAAAATAGAGTGTGTAAAAATATATGATGTTTGCTTGAACGGCATTATAAATACAAATAACCAATGAACTAGTTTATATATAAATAAAGTTAATTTTGTGTTTTCTTTTCTCAAGCGGCGTCCTTTTTTCGACGATGAAAAAAGTTTTTTCATAAAGATCAAAACATTTTAGATTGTGACCATGTTCTTTTAACTGGAAGAAAAACATTTTTGAAGAATGCCGTAACATTTTAGATCGTAACCATTGCCTTTTGATTCAAACAATTTTTATCAATATAATAACATTTTAGAAGAGGACAATTTTATGTTTTGTACAACTTTGTTAACTGAGACAACATGGTTGCAGGTGAAAATGTTACATGGTCGCCGCCAAAAAAATAGCTCCTATCATATTATTATATTGTGACAATCATGTTTCTTCTCTGCGTGTGGTCTCCAACAACCATGCAAAAATTGGTTCACATCGGTCCATAATTATATAGCCCCCATATAAACCAATCCCTAGATTTGACCACCGGAGTCCCCTGGAGGAGCAAAATTCATCCGACCCGGTTGAAATTTGGTACGTTGTGAAATTTGGTACATTGCGCTAGTATATGGCCGCTAACAACCATGCCAAAATTGGTCCATATCGGACTATAGTTATATATAGCCGATCCCCAACCAAAATTTTATTTTGGTAGATTATTATTAAAATTTTGACAAGTTTCTATAAAAATAAAACTTTGACAAAATTTTCTGTAGATATAAAATTTTGACAAAATATTCCGTAAATATAAAATTTAGAAATTTTTTTCTGTAGATATAAAATTTTGAGAAAATATTCTCTAGAGATAAAATGTTAATATAATTTTCTATAGAAATAAAATTTTGATAAAACTTTCTATAGCAAAAAAGTTTTGACATAATTTTCTATAGAAATAAAATTTCGACAAAATTTTCTATAGGAATAAAATGTTTACTAAAATTTCTGTAGCACTAAAATTTTGACAAAATTTCAATTGAAACACAATTTTGACAAAATTTTCTATAGATATAAAATTTTGACAAAATTTTCTGTAGATATAAAATTTTGAGAAAATATTCTGTAGACATAAAATGTTGAGAAAATATTCTTTAGAGATAAAATTTTGACATAATTTTCTATAGAAATAAAATTTTGACAAAATATTCTGTATATATAAAATTTGGAGAAAATGTTCTGTAGATATAACTTTTTGAAAAAATATTCTCTAGAGATAAAATTTTGACATAATTTTCTATAGAAATACAATTTTGACAAAATTTTCTATAGAAATAAAATTATGACAAAATATTCTGTAGAGATAAAATTTTGACATAACTTTCTATAGAAATAAAATTTTGACAAAATTTTCTATATAAATAAAATTTTGACAAAATTTTCTATAGAAATAAAATTTTGACAAAATTTTATATAGAAATAAAATTTTGACAAAATTTTCTATAGAAATAAAATTTTCACAAAATTTTCTATAGAAATAAAATTTTCACAAAATTTTCTATAGAAATAAAATTTTGACAAAATATTCTGTAGATATAACATTTTGAAAAAATATTCTCTAGAGATAAAATTTTGACATAATTTTCTATAGAAATAAAATTTTGACTAAATATTCTGTAAAGAAGAAATTTTGACATAACTTTCTCTAGAAATGAAATTTTGACAAAATTTTCTATATAAATAAAATTTTGACAAAATTTTCAATAGAAATAGAATTTTGACAAAATTTTCTATAGAAATAAAATTTTGACAAAATATTCTGTAGATATAAAATTTGGAGAAATGTTCTGTAGATATAAAATTTTGAAAAAATATTCTCTAGAGATATAATTTTGACATAATTTTCTATAGAAATAAAATTTTGATAAAATTTTCTATAGAAAAATGTCGACAAAATTTTCTATAGAAATAAACGATTTTTTGTTTTTTTTTTGTAGAATTTTTCCCAAATTATGGTAGACTATTTTTGGCTCGAGTGGCAACCATGGTTTTACTACCTAAACCGAATATAGCAATATATTCGGTGCGATATTATACAGTGTTAAGTAGTGGTGTTTGTCTATGCTAAGAACTAAATAACAAAAATAATATAAAGACTAAAAAACAATAATTGGAATCACCCAGTAATTTTGCTGTCAAAGTCTATTTTCTTTTATTTTGCTTCATTTTCTCTAGTTCTGATATTTTTTTCTCCAGTTTTGATATCTTTGACGTTTCTTTGTCAACGAACAATTGTGAGCAACCACCACCAAAACATCTGTCAACACGAACCATGGAAGAACATGTGTACAAATGGATTTCTTTGCTCTCTCAATCGAGTCAGTTGTATTATGAGGCGGATACTAGTAAGGTGGTAGTGTACAATTGGATTTGTTGTATACAAAAAATTCGTAGATGACAGACCCAACAATTTTCACATTACTCCCAGAGTTCATTCATAAAAATATACACATAAAAGAAATAACCGGACAAAAACCGACAACATAGTTGTCGTTGACGTCTCTGTCGAAAGTGGTCGTCTGTCATATTGTATTTTTTGGTTGTATTGTGTATTCTTCTCTATTCATTCCATATTTCTATCTATTAGTTCGTTTGATTGGCGGCGGTGGCAAGACGACAAACTTAGCGATACATTTCTCTTACGGCAAAGAAAAAATTCTTCAGTATTTTTTTATGGTCTCTCTTGATTTAAGACTTATTAATTTGTTCTTAGTTAAGCACAAAGCAAAAATGTTAAGCTAATTTAATGTGAAAAGAATATACAAAAGTGAGAAAGAAAACAAAAATTTTCATATAATATGGAAAATTCTATAAAAAAAAATATTATGGAAAAATGTATAAAGTGTATAGGCATATTAGAATATTAACAAATGTTTCATAGTGAATAAAAATCAAATAAACCTTATCCATATTTAATGGAGTAGGATACCAACAATGAGAAAGATTATTAAGTAAATAAATTCGAAGAAAATTGTGTATGGAAAAAATATTTGTAAAATGATGTCATTTATTATTATTTGTGAATATTTAACAACATATTTATTCTGGCAAATGCAGTATGGTGGTGAATGAGGTTCACCAGTCAGTTGTTAATTGTCAGGCAGGCACCATCAATTGTGGGCTGGCTAGTATACTCGGCAAGAATCACGTTCATATTTTTTCCCAATTTTGTTTTTTATAGAAAATTTCGGGATACAATTAAACGAAGGTGGAGCAATAAAAGAAAATTAAAATTTGAAAAATTAAACGTATCATAAGAAATTCTTCATATTAATACTCTGGGGAAACCATAGACCTCAAAAGTTATATTACATTGTGCGGTTGTTATATGTATTCGTTGTAAAAGTTTGAGTGAGTGTTTCAAAGTCAAGTGGTTTATCCTGCCCGTCCTTCCGTAACAAGGCAACAGTCGCAACACATATACACACATTTAAATGCTAGATCTTAAAAGTCAATTAAAACTCCAAAACAAAGATAATAAAAAATATTGACATAAAACCTTCAAAAGTGAGATAAATTATAAAAAAAAACATAAAATTTTTTATTAAACAAAGTAAGTTTTTTTTTGGGAAATTTCCCATTAACCAAATAGTGTGTCTCCTTCAATAACCAACAAAATATCTGCATAGTTGCTATAACCATAAAAGGAATTTAACAAATTACTAACCGCATTTGTCATCTAACTTCAATGGAGAGAACACGAAGTGCATGTGGGATTGATTCATTTGAAAATGATTCATTTCTCATTTCAAATGGTTGTGGATTATTAACAAAAAGTAATTTTAAAATAATATATAGAGAAAAAAAAAACAAACATGTAAATAAACAAAGCTAGATGTAATATTTATCTTTATTATCTAACGAAAGCAACAAAATACCATATAAGCAAACTATGTCAATTAGCTTATTAACGTATTTCATTTCATTCATAATAAACCATAAACAATTTGAGCAAAATACAACATAAAAGAAAATAAATAAATATACCAAAACAATTTGTAAATAAACTAAAAGGCACTTATCTCTATGAGAGATTAGAATTCACTGAGTAGCTAGGCACCGCTATATACTCTCGCGTAAATAAAGCAACAACAACAAAAACAGCTTCAATGACATTGGTTTAGAGTTGCCAGCAGTATTGCCACTTTAGTTTATTATAAACAGCTGATAATGTGCTTATTTTGTATACAAACATGTTAATAGCTAAATTACCGTTTACTTTTATTTTGGATGGAGTCAAGTGTTACTTGTCATCAGAAATTAAAAAAAAAGTACCAGTGAAAAAGTCTACGTACACCGAAAAAAAGTAAACTGTTTTATAGCAAGAATAAACTAACTGGCACGAAAATTGAACTAAATTTTCCTACACATTTTGAGATTTCCGCAAAGCGTTCTTAAAACCAGGAACATTTAATGCCCTGTTGTACTTTTTAACTACAGTTCACGAAATTACACCCTCTAATAGAAGAAAATATTAACTAAAAGATAAGAAGAAAATCATTGGCGCCAAATCATAACCATTTTAACCATACAGTAGTTCATTCTTACTATTTTTGGGAATTGTACGAAAATGTTCATTTGCTTTAGTTCACATTGAACTTATGTGTACGGTCATCGAACTTTATACTCACGTTTAGTTCATAAATTATTGGAGACATACATAAAAAAACGAAAATTTCATTGGGCTGTGGAAAATTTCGCAAAAAGTAATAAAATTTAACTATAACAAATAATTTTTTTTACAATAAAAATAAGTTAAATTTAGCGTTAGTTTAACTACGGAAATTTTTTTCTGTGTATATGCTGTTTGGAGAATAGTATAGAGTTTGGATAGTTCCAGATGGACCAAGTGCATTAACCACTTTAAGGAATTGCGGGAACTAGTTCCACCTCTTTCGATTTCTCCACAGTTCCCCTACTTCTTAATCGAAATACAGCGCTCTCGTAAAATGTTACGAGCAATTTAACCTTATATCTAAAAATTTAACGTTGATGTACCGTAATGGCAACGTATGATTTTTTGTTGCGATTAGCCTAATTGAAACAAGTATTCACGGCCTTAGCTTCGGCCAGGCCGAATTTTATGTACCCTCCACCATGGATTGCGTAGAAACTTCTACTTAAGGCTATCATCCACAATCGAATTACTTGGGTTGCGGTAACACTTGCCGATGACAAGGTATCCTAAAACTTATTAACACCGTCTTCTGAATTGCGAGGTAGTCCATACGTGGTATATATTAAACTAAAAAAGGCCGATTAAATACGTATATAATAAAGTTTGACAAATTTTTTTATAGAAATAAAATTTTGAAACAATAAAATTTTGACAACATTTTCTATAGAAGTAAAATGTGGACAAAATTTTTTCTAGAAATAAAATTTTTACAAAATTTTCCATAGAAATAAAATTTTGACAAAATTTTTTATAAAAATAAAATATTGACAAATTTTTGTATAGAAATAAAATTTTGACAAAATTTTTTATAGAAATAAAATTTTCACAAAATTTTCTATAGAAATAAAATTTTGACAAAATTTTCTATAGAACAAAAATTTCTATAGAAATAAAATAGAAAAACCATGATTATGAGCCGATATGGATCAATTTTGTGTGATTGGGGATCGTCTATATATTACTATAGACCGATATGGACCAATTTTGGCATGGTTATTAGCGGCCATATACTAACAGCACGTTCCAAATTTCAACCGGATTAGATTAATTTTGCTGCTCCAAAAGGCTCCGGAGGACAAATCTAGGAATGGACCGATATGGACCAATTCTCGCATGGTTGTTAGCCACATACTAACACCACGTACCAAATTTCAAACGGATCGGATGAATTTTGTTCCCGCAAGAGGTTCCGGAGGTCAAATCTGGGGATGGGGGCTATATATAATTCTGGACCGATATGGACCAATTTGTGCATTGTTGTTAGAGACCATATACTTTTACCATGCACCAAATTTCAGCCGGATCGGATGAAATTTGCTTCTCTTAGAGGCACCGCAAGCCAAATCGGGGGATCGCTTTATATGGGGGCTATATATAATTATGGACCGATGTGGACCAATTTTTGCACAGTCATGAGAGACCATATACTCACACCATGCACCAAATTTCAGCCGGATCGGATGAAATGTGCTTCTCTTAGAGGCACCGCAAACCAAATATGGGGATCGGTTAATATGGGGGCTATATATATAATTATGGACCGATGTGGGCCATTTTTTGCACAGTTATAAGAGACCATATACTCACAACATGCACCATATTTCAGCAGGATCGGATGAAATTTGCTTCTCTTAGAGGCTCCGCCAGACAAATCTGGGGATCGGTTTATATGGTGGCTATATATAATTATGGACCGATGTAGACCAATTTTTGCATGTTTGTTAAAGACGATATACTAGCACTACGTACCCAATTTCAGCGGGATCGGATAAAATTTGCTTCTCTTAGAGGCTCCGCAAGCCAAATCTGGGGATCGGTTTATATGGGGGCTATACATAATTATGGACCGATTTGGACCAATTTTCGGATGGTTGTGAGAAACCATATACAAACACCATGTATCAAATTTCAACCGGATCGGATGAATTTTGCTCCTCCAAGAGGCTCCGCAAGCCAAATCTGAGCGTCGGTTTATATGGCGGCTATACGTAAAAGTGGTCCGATATGACCCATTTTCAATACCGTCTGACCCACATCAATAACAACTACTTGTGCCAAGTTTCAAGTCGATAGCTTGTTTCGTTCGGAAGTTAGCGTGATCTCAACAGACCGTCGGACGGACATGCTTAGATCGACTCATTATTTCACCACGACACAGAATATATATACTTTATGGGGTCTTCGAGCATTATTTCGATATGTTACAAACGGAATGACAAAGTTAATATACCCCCCATCCTATGGTGGAGGTTATAAAAATTAACTAAAGAATAAATTTTTTAAAAACGAAAGAAATTAATATTCTGAATTTCCTAGACCACCTGGTTGACTTGGAGCAAGGAGACCTCAAGGGGAGGATCCCCATTTCTACATGTCATATTATATTTAGTACAAACCACTTACTCTTCTGTAGAACAAATCCTTTAGAATAATTTCTTAGATTTTATTTTTATCATTTTATAAAATTTTACCTTTCGTCCGGACAGAAGATCGAACCGCGTACCATCAGTTTTCTAACTAGCTAACTAAACACACTACCCCCTATGTATCTTAGCTTTTATACTCATCAACAACCAAATGTGACTTTGTTTATTATGTGACTTTGTTTGCATGTATACATGCAGCCAAGCAAAACATGAAGGCTGTTTAAAAGGCCTTGTTTACATACCTTATAAAGGACATACTCCAAATTTCATATATAAACAAGAAACCCAAAATTTGTGCAGAATTGTTTTTATTTTATTTTGTACTATATAAAATTGTACTATAAAAAATAAATCACCTTCTTCATAGGAACTGATTTCGTATAGGACGTCTGATTTCCACATATTGAACAGATCATTGGCTTTCGTGGTAGAAGTTGCCGCTAAATAAATAAGTAAAATTATTATAAAATTATTATTATAATGTAATTCAATATAGTATAATATTCGTCAAAAAATATATACTTACCGCATATTTGACACTTCAGCTACTTAAAATAAAAAACAAATACCTCGACTTGCTCAAACGAAATCACAAACCCGAATGAAGAAACACGTGTTGCTTTAAATTGTGCAAAATTATTTTTATTCTTAACTTTCGGTTACTTATAAACTTACGGCATAAGGGCTTATCAAAGGTATCTTAGATTAAAGAAGTGCGCATATGAGAACATGTCTTTTTTTTAAAGCCGTTATAATGTTTGTGACTCGTTGTCGAAAAACTTATAAATTGGAATTGGAATAGCGATCTTAGTAAATAAAGACCTTTTTTAAGGCCTGTTTTTTGCAATGAATGATGAATGAGTATCAACTTTTTTTTGTAAAGAAGGAAGAGGTCTTACAAAAGGGATTATTT
Organism: Haematobia irritans; assembly: GCF_050003625.1. Classification (NCBI taxonomy): domain Eukaryota; kingdom Metazoa; phylum Arthropoda; class Insecta; order Diptera; family Muscidae; genus Haematobia; species Haematobia irritans. The sequence continues at coordinate 89,103,181 of NC_134399.1, forward strand.
TATAAGACCTAATCGTATGAGTATTGCCTCTAAAATAAGGGCTCCGTGAATGCTTTAAATCGAAAGTGCTCTCGATTTACGCCGCTGGGTAATTATTAACACATACAGTCAAGGGTGTCTATTTCTAGAGCAGCACACGAGAACATGTTTCGGAGACGAACTATTGTCTAGCAATAGATTCACTTAACGGTAGTTAGAATTGACGTTCATCGTTAGTTTATTTATACTAAAAACGGAAATTTCGCGTCCAACTAAACTTCGTACAATTGCACAGTAAAAGTTATGTAACGCTGTGAAACTTTCTCGTACGTTCGAGAAAATACGTATTCCCTATTATTATTTTTGCTTCAGTCCATTTACGAACTCATTGAGAGTTCTTAACCATTTTGCTGGTAATGGCCGTAAGTTAAATTTACTTCCACTGAGTTAATTTGGTTCATCAATAATTAAATTTAACTAACTGTGAGTAAAATTTTGAACTACTCAGTATTATGGAATTTACTTGTAGTTACGACGTTCAATTTTCTGAGTTTGCACCACGGGAGTCACCATAGTGCAATGGTTTGCATGCCCACCTACATAAGGTCGTGGGTTCAACCCGAGTTTCGGTCGAACATCAAACAATTTTTCAGTGGTGGATTATTCTCTCCTAGTAATCCTGGTGACATTTCTAAGTGTATCAATGCTTCTCTAAGCACATCTTAATTAGAAACGTTGTTCGGACTCGGCTATAAGAAGGAAGATCCCTTGTCAATGAACTGAACATAGAATCGGACAGCATTCAATGGTCAGATAGATGTTCACCACCTGTGGTATGACAATGGACTGATACATACCACAGGTGGTAAAGCCTAAGTGAAGTTAGTATATGTGAGCCTAAGCTGCCACTATACCCACCCTAACCGAACCGAAACAATTGTGCAATGAATTGTCAGTAGCATAATCCTATAAGATATCAGATAAGGACAGTTTAGAAATGATATCAACATATAGATCGTTATAATACATATCAGCCACCCTGTATATAAGGACATCTAGTTTTTCCAAGAAACTTTTTTTCTCATTGCACTATCGGAGTTCTAAAGAGAATTTTATTAACTCGGGTGTATCATCAAATGGTCAATATGCTGTGAATTTTATTATACCCACCACCATAGAATGGTGACCGGGGTATAATAAGTTTGTCATTCCGTTTGTAACATATCGAAATATCGATTTCCGACTATATTAAGTATATATATTCTTGGTCAGGGAGAAATTCTAAGACGATATAAGCCTGTCCTGAAATTTGGCACAGATTCGTCTTTTGTTTGCAGGCAGGTCAAATTCGAAGATGGGCTATATCGGTCTAAGTTTTGATATAGTCCCCATATAAACCGTCCTCCCGATTTGGGGTCCTGGGCTTATAAAAACTGTAGTTTTTATCCAATTTGCGTGAAATTGGAAATCTAGAGGTATTTTAGGACCATCAACAAGTGTACCGAAAACGGTGCCTATCGGTCCATGTTTTGGTTTAGCCCCCATATGGACCGATTTCCCGATTTTGCTTCTTGGGCGTCTCGAAAGTGCATATTCTATCCGATTTGCCTAAAATTGGAAATCTAGAGGTATTCTAAGACCGTAAAGAGGTGTGCCGAAAATGGTGATTATCGGACCATGTTTTGATATAACCCCCATATAAACCGATTTCCTGATTTTATTTTTTGGGCTTCTAGAATCCGTAGTTTTTATCCAATTTGCCTGAAATTGGAAATGTAGAGGTATTTTAGGAAAAAAAAGATATGTGCCGAAAATGGTGATTATCGGACTATATTTTGATTTGGCTCCCATATAAACCCGATTTTACTTCTTGGGCTTCTAGAATCCGTAGTTTTTATCCAATTTGCCTGAAATTGGAAATGTACAGGTTTTCTAGGAAAATAAAGAGATATGCCGAAAATGGTGAGTACCGGTCCATGTTTTGATATAGCCCCCATATAGACCGATCTCCCGATTTTACTTCTTGGGCTTCTAGAATACGTAGTTTTTACCCATTTTGCCTCAAATTAGAAATCTAGAGTTATTCTAGGAAAATAAAGAGATGTGATTATCGGACCATGTTTCGATATAGCCCCCATATAGACCGATCTCCAGATTTACTTCTTGGGCTTCTAGAATCCGAAGTTTTTATCCAATTTGCCTGAAATTTGGAAATCTAGAGGTATTCTAGGACCATAAAAAGGTTTGCCGGCCATCCGATTTGGGGTCTATATTCTAGAACTACAATTAAATGTGCTGAATACTGTGAGTATCCTTCCATGTTTTGGTATAGCCCCCATAACACCGAACTCCCGATTCAACTCCTAGGGTTTTTAAAAATTTTAGTTTTTATCCGATTATCCACAAATTGAAAATATACTGGCAGACCCATAACAAAGTGTATATGATTAAGTTTTATCGGTCCATTTGGTAAGGCCTCCATATAGACCAATTTCACTTATTGAGGGTATAGAAGGCTCACTGATCATGAAAATTGCTTGAAACTGAATGCAAAATTTCCAGATTTTACTTCTCGTAATCAGTTAAATAATTGGGATGAAATTCTACAGATTTTAGATTTCAAATCAAGCCGTTATTTCATCATTTTCCTGCACACTTACAAGAGATGTTTATGATTCCTCTAAAACTCAAACAAAAAATGGTTCTTATAAATTCAAAATCTGGTCTAGTCTTCATAGGTAAAATCTTTACATTTATCTGTGGGAAGCGTACTGGTTGAACTGACCAGCTTGGGAAAATATCTGTCATCAAACCCCCCTGAAATTTTCAAAGGAAACTACACATCAAACATGTTTCAAGAGCAAAATGTCATTTTTGTATTGTGACCATGTAACATGTTTGTCACTAAAATATTATTTTCTCGTCAAATATAACCTGCTTGCCGAAATCAGATACATGATTTCCAAGAAAATAACATGGTTGCAAAAACCATGTTACATGGTCACCACCCAAAAATAACATTTTGCTCTTAAAACATGTTTGAGGTGATCATATTCCTTCTCTGGGTGTAGTTTATTTGATTCATGGTAGTGGTTACTTAAGATTCGGTCCGGGTGAACTTACTGCTGTATATACTTGTTTATAAGATAATTTCTAGCAAAATACATTTTTTCACTTTTTTCCTTACATAAAGGACACCTGCTGCCATGGAAACATTGAAGTCCTCATAGCAAGGACACATTGCAACCCCATTTTCTTTGAACAATAAACTTTGCATTTCTCCGAAGAAGTTCGTTTTCATAAAAAATAATATTCCATCGACCAGAACAATGCTGAAGAAATTTTTACAGAGAAAATTCAAACTTTTTCTTTATTGGTATTTGTCATGGTCTCCGTTGTCGTTGACGATAATGACACTTGTAGCTCAACTGTGGAGTACTTCCTACAAATTTTGCTCTCTTAAAATTGTCCCATGAAGGACAGCTTTTGTAGCTGATGTTTGCTAGCTGTTGCATGAAATCTTTATGGAGAGCAGATGACCCTCTTTCCTTTACCTGTTTTTTATACGATTCGAGGATTTGTTTGTTATCCTTATTGGGGTCATGGGGTATCTCATCTTCATTTGTATATTGAGATTTTTTGGTGGTTTTATATTTTTGTCTCCCACTTGTGGTTTGAGTAGAACGCTTGATTTAAATTTCTCTCTTTGTGAGTTTCACGAGTGGACATTTGGGTCTTTGATGTGATTAAAAGCCAAAGGTTAACAAAAGCTTATGCAAATTTGTTGTGCTTGTAATTGCTTGGTTTCTGTTTGAATTCTCAAGAGATTGGCAGTACAAATTTTGTGTTGCCCCTATAGGTCAAGAGAGCTATGGTTTTGTTGGAAAGGTAGCAAAACAGCGAGAAATTAATTCCATTTAATATATTTATGGGCATATTGGGGAAGATTTGCATTTGTTATGAAAAAGGTAGTAATGCTTAATTGTTCGCTGACACAGAGCTGTACCGAAAAAAATAAACTGTTTATAGGAAAAGATAATACGTTATATTTAGGACCTGTTTAAGGATGGACGTCTTTATCCCACCACCACATTTGCATTTCATCGTAAGTAAGTGTGTTCGGAAGAAATGTATAGACTTATGACTCTTGGACATGATGTGAAAATAATTAATAAAGTTAACTCAAAAAAATGTTTTTTTTTTTTACTTTCTGGCTAAGTAATTAGACTTCATATTGGTCTAAGACCCCATAAAGTATATATATATTGTGGGTCGTGGTGAAATTCTGAGTCGTTTTTCATCCTCAAAAAATCGCTTCTGTAACATATAATCCGAAATACATTCTACATCGTGTATATATAATTTTAGGTCCAAACCAAATATTGTTTGTATTATTCACATATTATGTTTCACCTTAGGCCTACACTAGTAGAAAAAAATTTTACTGAAATTTTCTTTGTGTGTATATATTTTTAAGGCACCAATTGGATACTTCAATTTTTTACTTGCAACATACTTTCTCGGTCTCTCATTCTAAACCCATATACCCACTCCTAGGGGAAGAAGAAAATATTGTCGTGAGGTCAAAGATTTCATGTCTTTAAAATACGAATACAAATTTTGCTTAGCGTAGAAGACGCATTTCTCTACAATAAAGTTATTTTCCTTGTCCAAAAGTCGATAAACTTTTCAATGAAGTCGTATTGTCCTTATAATTAAGTGATTTGGCTTAAAAATGGGTATCTTAACAAGAAAGAAAAAATTTATAGGCTAAGGCCAACTTGACTTTAATAATTCAGAAAAATTCTTTAAATTTAATGAAATTGTCTTTAAATTTGTTGTCTTTTTGCATCTTGACTACAAAGCAAAAAATCGTTCAAAAATAGGACATGTTTTTCAAAACTTTATTTTAAAGAAGTTTTTTACTTCAAACATAGCATAATTTCTACTGGATGTCGAGTCTTAATTTGGAAAATAAAGTTGCCGTTAACTCGTTTTTAAAGGACTTTGATAGCATATGAAGAAAAAAAGCTGAGAAAGCGAAAAGTTAAAATTTGCTTCCTAGAAGCAAGTACACAAAACCTAAATTTAAAAGAGAATTGTGTCTTAAAGGTATCCTTACTTGTATTCTCCGCTTCTTTGGCTCGGAATCAATACCAAATTTTTTAAAGTAAAGACAAAATCTTTGGAACCGAGTATGCTTTTTTTACAGTGTACCTAAAAATTTATAAACTGAACTTATAGGTTCAATTAATGTTTTATTTCATAAAAATGAATAAAATAACTCGACAATTAATTTATCATAAAGCAACTAAAAGTAGTTCCACACTTTTCTAAAGGCACAACTTTAAAAGCACTTACAAAAATTTCCTCACAAAGAAGTTAATTATTTTAACTACACAGGAAGTTTTTTACTTCATTTTTATCATATTTTAATGTGTATTTTTTTGTTTTCTTTTTATACCCTTCACCATAGGATGGGGGTATATTAACTTTGTCATTCCGTTTGTAACACATCGAAATATTGCTCTAAGACCCCATAAAGTATATATATTTTGGGTCGTGGTGAAATTCTGAGTCGATCTGAGCATGTCCGTCCCTCTGTTGCAATTACGCTAACTTCCGAACGAAACAAGCTATCGTCTTGAAACTTGGCACAAGTAGTTGTTATAGATGTAGGTCGGATGGTATTGCAAATGGGCCATATCGGTCCACTTTTACGTACAGCCCCCATATAAACGGACCCCCAAATTTGGCTTGCAGACCCTCTAAGAGAAGCAAATTTCATCCGATCCGGGTGAAATTTGGTACATGGTCTCCAACAACCATGCAAAAATTGGTCAACATCGGTCGATAATTATATATAGCCCCCATATAAACCGATCCCCCGATTTGGCTCGCGGAGCCTCTAAGAGAAGCAAGTTTCATCCGATCCGGCTGAAATTTGGTACATGGTGTAAGTATATCGTCTCTAACAACCATGCAAAAATTGGTCCACATCGGTCCATAATTATATATAGGCCCCATATAAACCGATCCACAGATTTGGCTTTTCGGGGCCTCTAAGAGAAGCAAATTTCATCCGATCCGTCTGAAATTTGGTACATAGTGTTAGTATCCGATCCGGCTGAAATTTGGTACATGGTGTAAGTATATAGTCTCTAACAACCATGCAAAAATTGGTCCACATCGGTTCATAATTATATATAGCCCCCATATAAACCAATCCACAGATTTGGCTTTCGGAGCCTCTAAGAGAAGCAAATTTCATCCGATCCGTCTGAAATTTGGTACATAGTGTTGGTATATGGTCTTTAACAACCATTCAAAAATTGGACCACATGGGTCCATAATTATATATAGCCCCCATATAAACCGATCCCCAGATTTGGCTTGCGGAGCCTCTAAGAGAAGAAAATTTCATCCGATCCCGCTGAAATTTGGTACATAGTGTTAGTATATGATCTCTAACAACTATGCAAAAATTGGTCCACATCGGTCAATAATTATATATAGCCCCATATAAACCGATCCCCCGATTTGGCTTGCGGAGCCTCTAAGAGAAGCAAATTTCATCCCATCCGGCTGAAGTTTGGAACATGATGTTAGTATATGGTCTTTAATGACCATGCAAAAATTGGTCCACATCGGTCCATAATTATATATAGCCCCCATATAAACCGATCCCCAGATTTGGCTTGCGGAGCCCCTAAGAGAAGCAATTTTCATCCCATCCTGCTGAAGTTTGGAACATGATGTTAGTATACGGTGTGTAATGACCATGCAAAAATTGGTCCACATCGGTCAATAATTATATATAGCCCCCATATAAACCGATCACCAGATTTGACCTCCGGAGCCTCTTGGAAGACCAAAATTCATCTGATTCAGATGATATTTGGTACGTGGTGTTAACATATGGCCTCAAAAATCCATGCAAGCATTGGTCGAAATCGGTCCATAATTATATATAGCCCCTATATAAACCGATCCCCAGATTTGACCTCCGGGGCCCCTTGGAAGCGCAAAATTCATCCGATACGGTTGAAATGTGGTACATGATGTTAGTATATGATATCCAACAACTATGCAGGAATTGGTTCATATCAGGCCATAATCATATATAGCCCCCATATAAACCGATCCCGAGATTTGGTTTTGGAGCCTCTTGGAGGAGCAAATTTCATCCGAGTGAGTTGAAATTTGGTACATTGTGCTAGTATACTCGTATGGCCGTTAACAACCATGCCTAACTAGGTCCATATCGGTCTATAGTTATATATAGCCCTCAGATAAATCGATCCCCAATCACACAAAAATTGGTCCATATCAAGTTCATAATACTCATAGCCCCCATACTCATAGCCCCCATATAAGCGACCCCAATATTTCAATTCTGACTCCCTACGTACATGTCGATTCGTAATTATTTGTAGACTTACCTACACATACCATTTTTTGTCTAATATATACCACGTATGGACTAACTCACAATTTAGAAAACGATGTTAAGAAGTTTTAAGATAACACAACCCAAGTAATTCGCTTGTGGATGACAATCTTTCGTAGAAGTTTCTACGCAATCCATGGTGGAGGGTACATAAGATTCGGCCTGGCCGAACTTACGGCTGTATATACTTGTTTGTTTTCTTTTTTTCAAATAGTTCTTTTTTAAAAAAAAAGTAAGAATAAATAAAATGGTACAAATTATTCAAATTTTGCCACAAAACTGCTAAACCCATTATAGAAAAATTGATCATTTTTGAAGATATTGGAGGGAAAACGTTTCAAACAAGCGGCAGAATGCATTAAAAATTATAAAAAAAATTATAAAAATTATTTATTTGGGAAAATATCACAAATATTTTTAATTCACATTCAAAGCACTGAATTCGGATCACACCTTAAAAAGTAATGCAAATTCATTGCAACGGCTATTGAAACGGTGGACATTCGTCCTATGACCAGTTCATATTACATTCATTGCTTCTCCGCCAATTTTGCACCACTTCCGGACCCAATCCAGATTCATATAAGAAATAAAGATCTTTTAGTGCTCTAGCCGATGGCAAAAACGGATACAGCTAAATGTGTTTGGGAGTCTCAATATAAGGCCTGGAAAAATGTGGATGCACTGCTCCTCAAGAGAAAAGTGACCACTGTGGCCAAATGGAAAAATATGGGGTTCCAGATTTATATGTGAAATATAGATCTTTAAATGCTCTATCCGATGGTAATAACGGATATTGCGAAATGTGTATGGGAGTCTCAATATATAATACGATATTTAGTACGTTGTGTTAGTATATGGCTACTAACAACCATGCAAAATTGGTCCATATCTGTCCATAATTATACAGAGCCCAATATAAACCGACCCCCATTTTTCACTTTACCTCTCTAATTAACGTCCAAAAATTGCTTCATATCTGCGTTTGGTAGAAATTTCTGATATACAAACACATGCAACGCATACAGTCAAGCACATTTTTCTGCATGGACGAAAAAGACTGTTTTTCATATGTTTGGGTGTAAAAATTATATGTTTGGAACTCAATTTTTTTAACACAATATTTTTAAGTGAAAGCATATAATGTTCATAAACTAGCATAACATGTTTGGAACATATATGTTAATATGTTAGAACATATTATGTTTGGGACACTAAATGTTTGTAAATATAATATGCTTAGATGCAAACAAATATTAATTTGGAAATAGCCTATAAACATATATGTATTTAGAAAGAGAGACCTAGACAGTTTGCTGCAAGTAAAATAATGGAAGTAACCAATTGGCGCCTTAAAAATATATTCACACAAAGAAAATTTCATTAAAGTTTTTTACTACCCGTGTATGCCCTAAGGTGAAACATAATATGTTTCAACAATACAAACAATATTTTGTTTGGACCAATCCTGAAAATAAATATGCTTGAAGCAAAATGTGTTTGGGGTATATGTTAGAGAAACGATTTTTTTGAGGGTGTACATACCTGATTGTTGGGCCCACACTAGCAGATCTAAAGAAACTTTGTTTAAAGAAAAACTACAAAATTTTATTAAGGCAAAGTCGACTATCAAAAACTTTTTTAGGGGAGGTTTAATTAATTCACTTTGAGTTTAGTGAATTATCCGAATTTAATCTGATAATTGGTTGATGGTTTCGCTGCATGTAGAGGATGTTCATGAGGAATGTGGTAATTCCGAAACGGAATTGCAGTCTAGAGGGATTTGCCCAAACAATTTGACAAACAACACACGCTTTTTAAATTAAAAATAATACAGGAGAGCGAAAATACACCTTTAAGGAGTCAGAAAAAAATTCTGTAGAAAACATCTGGAAAATATTTTTTAATATTTGTGTGAGAGACCTTTGCAATAACCTATTTTTTCATTTTACCAAATTCGCCTAGCACCCCAATTAAGAGAAAATTAGAAATTGCCGACTTATATTGTTTTGTCAAATGAAATTTTATTTAAAAAAATAGCGTATCTCTATTTATAGTGTTTTGTCGCATTGAATCCTGACTAGGTTAGGTTAGGTTAGGTTAGGTTATGTGGCAGCCCGATGTATTAAGCTCTCTTACACTATTCAGTCCATTGTGATACCACAGTGGTGAACTTCTCCTGACTAAGAAAACAACCCAACTGAAGTTAAATGTGCCTTTATGTGTATATGTTATTTGACAAAACCCCATGACTCACGATATGTGTGGACTCCCAATCTAGGACAGATATCAAAAATATGTAAAGACAATAAAATATACCTTCAAAAACTAAACATACAATTTTTGGGAAATTGTCTTATCTCGACTTTGGGGTTTTGTCATAATTCCACAGAATATATATGAGAGCTATATCTAAATATGAACCCATTTCAACCAAAATTTGACATACTTGACAATACCTTCAATTGTACTCTTTGTGCAAAATTTGAAGCACTTCAAATCGAATCTTTGGTTTCTGGGGTCAATTATCGGGTCAATAATTGGCCCGATCTCAACAAAATTTAACCCGCATAACTAGAATATTAATTCTACTCTTTGTACAAAGTTTAAAGTAAATCAGAGTAAAACTTTGCCCTATATGGTGTCATAAGTGTAAATCGAGCGAAAGATATATATGTAGGCTATATCTAAATCTTAACCGATTTCTACCAAATGTAGTATGTATAGCTGGAATGTTAAATATAAATTGGAGTAAGACTATGTTTCACGTAAATTGGAGTAAGACTTTGGCCTCTGTGGCCATATGAGAGTAAATCGGCCAATAAATGTATATGAGACTCAGACCTCTGGGGCCATATAAATACATAAGCTCAATTACAAGGGACCTCCTTTTTATATCCGAGTCCGAGCGGCGTTCCACATTGCAGTGAAACCACTTAGAGAAGCTTTGAAACGCTCAGAAATGTCACCAGCCTTACTGAGGTGGGATAATCCACCGCTGAAATACTTTTTGGTGTTCGGTCGAAGCAGGAATCGAACCCACGACCTTGTGTATGCAAGGCGGGCATGCTAACCACTGCACCACGGTGGCTTCCAGAGTGATATCTAAATCGGAACTGATTTGACTCATATTTGGCAAGATTTAACTGGTTGGCTTATAAGTCCCCGGTCTAACAAAGAAAAACACATTTTTTTTGTCAAAATTCGTTTTTATTATTCAACATAGTTCCCTTCAAGAGCGATACAACGATTATAACGACCTTACAATTTTTTGATACCATTTTGGTAGTACTCCTTCGGTTTTGCCTCAAAATAGGCCTCAGTTTCGGCGATCACACCTTCCCTGCGAGCATCCTTTTGAGGTCTGAGAACAAGACAAAGTCGCTGGAGGCCAGATCTGGAGAATACGGTGGGTGGGGAAGCAATTCGAAGCCCAATTCATGAATTTTTGCCATCGTTCTCAATGACTTGTGGCACGGTGCGTTGTCTTGGTGGAACAACACTTTTTTCTTTTTCATATGGGGCCGTTTTGGCGCGATTTCGACCTTCAAACGCTCCAATAACGCCATATAATAGTCACTGTTGATGGTTTTTCCCTTCTCAAGATAATCGATAAAAATTATTCCATGCGCATCCCAAAAAACAGAGGCCATTACTTTGCCAGCGGACTTTTGAGTCTTTCCACGCATCGGAGACGGTTCACCGGTTGCTGTCCACTCAGCCGACTGTCGATTGGACTCAGGAGTGTAGTGATGAAGTCATGTTTCATCCACTGTCACATATCGATGGAAAACCTCGGGTGTATTATCAACACGTTGTTGTTTTTGGTCAAATGTGAGCTCGCGCGGCACCCATTTTGCACAGAGCTTCCGTATATCCAAATATTGATGAATGATATGACCAACACGTTCCTTTGATATCTTTAAGGCCTCTGCTATCTCGATCAACTTCATTTTAGGGTCATTCAACATCATTTTGGTGTTTTCGTCGGTAAGCACCTCTTTCGGGCGTCCACTGCGTTCACCATTCTCCGTGCTCATTTCACCACGCTTGAATTTTGCATACCAATCAATTATTGTTGATTTCCCTGGGGCAGAGTCCGGAAACTCATTATCAAGCCGAGTTTTTGCTTCCACCGTATTTTTTCCCTTCAGAAAACAGTATTTTATCAAAACACGAAATTCCTTTTTTCCATTTTTTTTTTTCACAATAACAAAAGTTGCTTCACAAAAGACGCTCTATCTCACAAACTAATTGACTTACAGACGTCAAATTTTGACACGAATCATTTGAAGATTGGTATTATATAAAAATAATATGCATTTAATACTAGCGACGCCATCTATGTGTCAGACCGAGGACTTATCAGCCAACCTGTTACGAGACTCACAAAATATTTGATTATACGAAATTTGAAAAAGATCGGTTGATAAATACGTCATTTATGACAAGATCGGTTATAAATATATATGACAGCTATATCTAAATCTCAACTGATTTTTTCCAAAATGAATAGGGATCATCTTTGAACCGAAAATAGATACTATTAGGCGACCATTTCTGTACTGTGTGCACCCAGAGAATGAATATGATCACCTCAAACATGTTTCAAGAGCAAACTGTTATTTTTGGATGGGGAACATACATGACACATGTTCCCCCCGAAATAACTGTTTATCGCAACCATGTTATTTTTTCAGAAATTATGTATATGATTTCGGCAACCATTTATATTTTTGGCGAGAAAATTACAATTTTGGGACAGACATATTCCATGCTCTTCGTCCAAACATAACAGTTTGCTCTTGAAACATATTTGGGGTGGTCATATATATTCCTTCTCTGCATGTGCTGAGCAAAAATTTTAAGTATTTCGACATCTTATTTATATACATCTAAAATTTGCGTTATATTTTTTCGATACACCCTATTGTTCAAGCCAAACCTGCCTCTGTCAATCATATCGAAATGAAGCAAAAGAAAAACAAACACTTGACTTCAAATCCAAAATTGCAATAAAAGACAAAGTAAATATGGCCATAATATTGATTCTGTATCTCTCTCTCTCTCTGGGATATAGCTAATCATTATGATGATGTTTTTATGGAAAGACTGATCAAGAGTAGGTTATAATGATGGTGAATAAAAATAAAAGAACAAATACGAAAAAAGGCCACCGGAGAATCCCAAAACTTGATTAGCTGATATTTCTACACAACTACTATGACGGGACCAGACAAATTGGATGTGTGCTGGAAAAATAAACAACAAAATGCCGACATATATGGGTGGTTGACTGAAGGCCAGCTCGTTCGTCGATCTAGCAGCTATTATTTCTTTTTTTCTATTCTCTTGATATGAAACGCTACGTCATAAGCTCGTTGCTGTGAAACAATCAACCACAAAAGTAGCGACACTCCGATAGCAGCAACAATACCTTCAGCATTAGCAATGAAAATCATATCAAAACCATATTCGTTTAAATTGCTAGCGTATCACCTATGAATAACATTAACAATTGCTCTCTATTGTGGTGGGGCGACAAGCTCTCGAGAGCCAGCACCTCCAACCAGTCAGCCAGCCAGCCATAACATTGAGCTAAAGCAAGAGTTCTCAAGCGAAAACTGAAACATTGTGCTTTTGATTTAGTTTTCAACGTAACGCTCGTGTGGACACACTTCACTCTGAAATAAACTGGAGTGTTGTTCTTTGTTTGCCGCCCCGGTTTCGCGCCGTAAATATGAAATAAATTCGGTAAAACGAAATAAATGTCTCATCAAAATTAGGCGAACGTCTAATGATCCGAAAAAGTATTTGGATCAAAGTTCAGCTAATTAGAAAAAAATTAAAAAAAAGAAATGATCTAAGTTAAACATATAAAAGTAATGAAATTGTTACTATAACCAAAATGAGATCAATAGTAAAATCAATGAAATATAGTGATGTCATAGAGATAAATACCAGTCTCCCCTTTGGAAGTGATATGACCCCTTAAGAGGCCATAAGATTAATTTGGTTTAAGCGATCACTAGATTACAGCTTATTAGGAATATGTTTTTGGTTTTTAAATAAAAAGCGAATTTCATTGAAATTTCTTCGGTCATTATATTATGTTTTGTAACGATTATAAAATTAAATTATGAACTTCTCTGTACATTGAACGTTGTCCAATGATTGATTAAATAGGTTAAGTAAATAGATAGATTTCGAGGACACATCGAAATATCGATTTCTGACTATATAAAGTAAACATATATATTTTTGATCAGGGAGGAATTCTAAGACTATATAACGATCTCCGTCTGCTTGTCTGTTTTAATCACGCTACAGCCTTTAATAGTGGCGCTATTGTTCCGAAATGTGGCATAGATTCGTTTTTTGTATGTAAACAGGTCAAGTTCGATGTAGGGTTATATCAGTCCAAGTTTTGACGAAGCCCACTGTATAAACCGACCCCCAGTTTGGTTTCTGAAGTATCTACATTTGCCTAAAATTGGAAACATAGATGTGTCTAGTTTGGTTTATATGGGTATATGTTTTGGTAAAGCGCCCATATAATCCAGTATACCGATTTTACTTCCTGGGTTTCTGGACTTCTTAAACCGATTTGACTGAAATTGGAAATCTAAACGCATTTTAGGTTCACACAGACAAAGACAATTTCAATGAAATTTAGCCAACAAAAATTGTTCATTGATATAACGAAACATTTCCATAAAGACAATGAAAATATGCATTAATAGCATGAAACATGTCGTAGAAAATTCTTTATCATAACATTTCGCTATATCAAATAATTTGTTTCAATATTAATGACACCATACAAATACAAAAAACCTGGTTTTTGTATACATACAAGAACACCTGGTTTAGTGTAGCATCCATATAGACCGATTTCTTGAGTTGGCAACTGATATGATTAGAAGATTTTTATCGGAGCTACCTGAAATAAGAAGCCTAGAAGTATTTTGGATCCACAAATAGGTGCGCCAAATACGGTTCATGTGTTGGTACATCCCCCATAAAGACCAATCTTCCGATTAGACTTCTGGGGCATATAGACATAGAAATTTTTATCCAATTTTTCTATGTAAACTGTTTTATAGCAATAATGAACTACGTCGAGCGAAATTCGAACTAAGTCATACTACACATTTTTAGATTTCCACAAAGCGTTGTTAAAACCAGAAAAATTGAATGCCCTGGTCTACTTTTTAATTACAACTCACGAAATAATTATAGAACAAAATTAAAAAAAAATATAGAACAAAAAATTAACTAAAAGTGAAAAAAAAGTATATTCGGCGAGGCCGAAGCTTATGTACCCTCCACCATGGATTGCGTAGAAACTTCTTCTAAACACTGCCATCCACAATCGAATTACTTGGGTTGCGGTAACGCTTGCCGATGGCAAGGTATCTTAAAACCTCCTAACACCGTCTTCTAACCGATTAAATACGTATATGATTCAGCTTGACAAAATTTTCTATAGAAATAAAATTTTAACAAAATTTTCTATAGAAATAAAATTTTAACAAAATTTTCTATAGAAATAAAATTTGGCAAAATTTTCTATACAAATAAAATTTTAACAAAATTTTCTATAGAAATACAATTTTGACAAAATTTTCTAAAGAAATAAAGTTTTGAAAAAATTTTCTAAAGAAATGAAATTTTAACAAAATATTCTATAGAAATGAAATTTTAACAAAATTTTCTATAGAAATAAAATTTTGACAACATTTTCTATAGAAATAAAATTTTGGTAGATTATTTTTGGCTCGAGTGGCAACCATGATTATGAACCGATATGGACCAATTTTTGTGTGATTGGGGATCGGCTATATATACACTCAAAAAAAAGTGAACTCTCTATTTCACTAAAGCCAATTTAACTTTATTTTAGTTCATGGAATTATTATGTTTGGAGAAAGTTTCCTTTACTCTAATACTTTTTTGTTTACGTTAGTTAAATTAACGAAAACCGAGGAAAAAACTAAACTCAAATGAAGTATAATGATTAACTAAATTCGTACCTTCCGCAAAATAGTTCAGAATTTCTTTAAATTTGTAAATTTTACCAAAAATGCGTCCATCATGAACTTCGTATATCACTAAAGACATTCTTGCAATTTTGAACACCAAGTTTTTCCCTCAAACTACAAAAATTTCTTTAACAAGTGAAAAAACTTAGTTATGTCTAATAAATTTTCTTGAATTTGTCGAAAAATATTTACTTATTTTGATGACATCGACGTGATGCCAACGTTTGTAATACTATTTAGTTAAAATTTTCTACAAATATTCAAAATTTTCTCAAATTAACCGAAACATTTCTTCCTGGTGGGTTCACTGTTTTTTCAGTGTAACTATAGACCGATATGGACCAATTTTGGAATGGTTGTTAGCGGCCATATAATAACACCACGTTCCACATTTGAACCGGATGGGATGAATTTTGCTCCTCCAAGAGGCTCCGGAGGTCAAATCTAGAGAACGGTTTATATGGGGGCTACATATAATTATGGACCGATATAGACCAATTTTAGCATGGTTGTTGGAAACCATATACCAACATCATGCACCAAATTTCAGCCGGATCGGATGAAATTTGCTTCTCTTTGACGCTTCGCAAGCCAAATCTGGGAATCGGTTTATATGGGGGCTATATATAATTATGGACCGATGTGGACCAATTTTTGCATGGTTATTAGAGACCATATACCAACTCTATGTACCAAATTTCAGCACGATCGGATGAAATTTGCTTCTCTTTGAGTCTCAGCAATCCAAATCTGGGAATCGGTTTATATGGGGACTATATATAATTATTGACCGATGTGGACCAATTTTTGCGTGCTTGTTAGAGATCATATACCAACACCATGTACCAAATTTCAGCCGGATCGGATGAAATAGAGGCTCCGCAAGCCAAATCTGAGGTTCCGTTTATATGGGGGCTATACGTAAAAGTGAACCGATATGGCCCATTTGCAACACCATTCGACCTACATCAATAACAACTACTTGTGGCAAGTTTCAATTCGATAGCTTGTTTCGTTCGGAAGTTATCGTGATTTCGGACGGACGGACGGATATGTTTAGATCGACTCAGAATTTCACCACGACCCAGAATATATATACTTTATGGGGTCTTAGAACAATATTTCAATGTGTTACAAACGGAATGACAAAGTTAATATACTCCCCATTCTATGGTGGAGGGTATAATAATCGCCGCCAAATCATGATCATTTTCACCATACTGTAGTTCATTCTTACTATTTTTGGGAATCGTAAGAAAATTTTCTTTTGCTTTAGTTCATATTGAACTTATGTGTACGGTTATTGAACTTTATACCCAAATAAATAAAATGTTTGAGACATACTTAAAAAACGAAAATGTGATTATGCTGTGGAAAATTAAAAAAAAGAAATGATAAAAATTAACTATAAATAAATATTTTTGTTTGCAATAGAAATGTGTGAAATTTAGCGTTAGTTTAAATACGGAAATATTTTCGGTGTAGGTGTATTTTAGGTCCACAAAGGCTAAAGTTTTTTATCTGTCGATGTTGTGTTAAAGCCCTCATTGAACCGATTTCCCGATTTTAATTTTTATGGTTTCTATACACCTCAATTTTTATCCGAGTTTTCTAAACTTGTCCATAGGTACATGTGCCAGATATGGCGGGTATCGGTCCATGTTTGGTAAAGCATCCGTATAGTCCGCTCTTCCGTTTTGAATTCTTGGGAATCTAGGCACCGCACACGCAGAAAAGGTATATGACCACGTCCTAGAGCAAAATGGTATTTGTGAATCGCGAATATAGAACAACATGGTTGCGACAAACATGTTACATGTTCACCGTACAAAAATAAATGTTGCTCTAGGAGGTGGTCATATTCCTTCTCTGGGTGCATTTAGTATCCAATTGTCTTGGTAAGACGATTAAATATCGGTCCGGCCAAATATACTTGTTTTTACCAAATGAACGTTTGCTGCCCCATGGAGTGAATAGGTTAAAAATGATTTGCAAATAACCGAGATTTTAGATCTTTTCCAATGCAATTGCTTTCTTGGGCGCATTCATGCAAGAATAGTTATCTAGATAAGCAGATAGAAAAAAGACATCAGATTAGAATATGGCGAGCTGGAAAAGCAATATGGGGACAAAATGATCTGCGAAAGATGAGTTTTTTCAATTCTTTGTGATTATGCATTAATGGTATTTCTATGATCTAAGGCCGTAATGATTGCGGGAGAACGACCGTCGGTGGTCACAACTGCATTTACTTACCTAACCAAACGCAAATGGTTTTGCCGGCGTGTAAACAATATATTAAGCTATACAATAAATATTATGTAACTATCATTTCCAGTTTGGTGTTACTTACTCTGTTTAAAAAAGTGCTACCCTTTAATACCATGTGATCGTATAACCAGTTTTATAAACTTTATTAGCTTTTCATCATATCCACTGCGCTATATCTCTCCTTAATTGGTTTGGCTTAACGATTTATTACTTTGAGCTACAAATATATGTAGCGGATATAAAATAATTCCTAGTGCTTATCAAATTTATGCCATAAGCCAAAATATATTTCGGATTGTAAACCTTCCTTTGCTATTGATATTCCAACATTATTATGCTTACTCTTTCTTGCTTTTGTCAATACAACTTGTTTGGTTAACCGTGATCGTTGAAAAACCATCTGTGTTCACTTCCGCATGTTTGGGGAAACATGATCTGCAAAAGTGAAATAGTTTATAAGGTTTCACTCCCACAGCAAGATCATTCTGTGTGACAATTCTTCCATAAAATTACCAAAGTCAGAAAAGGTTATTATACATATTACGAGGGTGGTATGACAATTTGGACACACTTGACTGTGTTCAAAATAACGAGCTGCCACAATACCAACCATCTAACGAAAATTTAACGATGGACTTTGCTGAATGTACGTTCATATTGCTATTACTGACCAACTACAAATGACAGCTACATGATTATTTATTTATTTATTCATTCAGAGCATGTAATTCTAAGCCTATTTGGTCAAAATCAAATAATTACAATGGACTACTCCCTAGAGTTTCATACATTATTCAGACATAATAATACATAAGGTATGCAAAAAAGATTATCTGTGGACTTTACAAAACAACACATGTCAGGAGAGCGAAATTACTATACATCTAAATAAATAGCTATGTTTTAATTTATCTGATTTGCTTTATCTATTTGATTTTTTTCAAAAATTTTAACTTTAAAATTTATGGTTTTATTTAAAACAAGTATTTACGGACTTAAGTTCGGCCGGGACGAATCTGAAATACCCACCATCATGAATCAAAAAAAATATAATTGTTTACTTACACAGAAAATATCCGAATTTAACTTATTTTTATTGGAAGAAAAATATTTGTTTGTAGTTAAGTATTATTATTAGTATACCCTCCACCACAGGATGGGGGTATATTAACTTTGTCATTTCGTTTGTAACACATCGAAATATTGCTCTAGGACCCCATAAAGTATATATATTTTGGGTCGTGGTGAAATTCTGAGTCGATCCGTCCATCCGTCTGTTGAAATCACGCTAACTTCCGAATGAAACAAGCTATCGACTTGAAACTTGGCACAAGTAGTTGTTATTGATGTAGGTCGGATGGTATTGCAAATGAGCCATATCGAACCACTGTTACGTATAGCCCCCATATAAACCGACCCTCAGATTTGGCTTGCGAAGCCTCTTGGAGGAGCAAAATTTATCCGAACAGGTTGAAATTTGGTTCCATAATTATATATAGCCCCCATATAAACCGATCCCCAGATTTGGCTTGCGGAGCCTCTAAGAGAAGCAAATTTCATCCGATCTTGCTGAAATTTGGTACGTGGTGTTGGTATATGATCTCTAACAACCGTGCCAGAATTGGTCCATATCGGTCCGGCTCCTCCAAGAGGCCCCCGGAGCCTCTTGGAGGAGCAAAATTAATCCGATCCGGTTCAAATTTGGAACGTGGTGTTAGTATATTGCCGCTAACAGCCATACCAAAATTGGTCCATATCGGTCTATAGTTATATATAGCCGATCTCCAATCACAAAGAATTGGTCCACATCGGTTCATAATCATGGTTGCCACTCGAGCCGAAAAGAATCTATCTAAATTTTATTTCTAAAGAAAATGTTGTCAAAATTTTATTTCTATAGAAAATTTTGTTAAAATTTTATTTCTATAGAAAATTTTGTTAAGATTTCATTTCTATAGAAAATTTTTTCAAAACTTTAATTCTATAGAAAACTTTGTCAAAATTTTATTTCTATAGAAGATTTTGTGAAAATTTTATTTCTGTAGAAAATTTTGTTAAAATTTTATTTCTATAGAAAATTTTGTTTCTATAGAAAATTTTGTTAACATTTTATTTCTATAGAAAAATTTGTCAAACTGACTTATAGACGTATTTAATCGGTATTTTTTAATTTAATATATACCACGTATGGACTTACTTACAATTTAGAAGACGGTGGTAGGAGGTTTTAATATACCTTGCCATCGCAAGCGTTACCGCAACTCAAGTAATTCGATTGTGGATGGCAGTGTTTAGAAGAAGTTTCTACTCAATCCATGGTGGAGGGTACATAAGCTTCGGCCTGGCCGAACTTACGGCCGTATATAAGTACTTGTTTTTTTATTATTATTATTTTTTCTATTGTATGGTTAAATGGTCATGACTTTATTTTAATTCATTTTTTCTTCTATGAGAGGATGTAATTTCGTGAACACCAGTGAACAAGTACAACAGGGCATTCAATTTTCAATGTTTCAACAACGGTTTGGGGAATTCTCGAAATGTGGAGTACAATTTAGTTCATTTTTCGCACGAGGTAGTTTATTGTTCCTATAAAACAATTTACTTTTTTCGGTGTAGGTAGTCTTCGTTAAGTCACTTGAAAATACATATATAGAATCTATGGTGGATTTGATGACAGATAATCTGCCAAGCTAACATATATACCAACGTAGAAATCGGGAGACTAAACACATGGGAACTATACCAAAACACGGAATGATCCACACCATATTTGCTACACCTATTTACGGACCGAAAATATCTCTAAACTTTGAATTTCCGGCAAATCGGATAAAAATTGTGGTGTCTCGAAGTCAAATCGGTCTGTAAGGAGGCTATTCCAAAACATGGGCCGACTCACACCATTTTCAGCACACCTATTTGTGGTCCTATAATACCTCCAGATTTCCAATTTTTGGCAAGTCGAATAAAACTACGGTTTCTAGAAGCCCAAGACACCAAATCGGGCGATCGGTTTTATGGGAGCTATATCTAAACCTGGACCGATCTGGCCCACCTTCGAACTTGGACTGCGTGCAGATAAAAGACGAATCTGTGCCGAATTTTAGGACGATAGCGCCATCATTGAAGACTGTAACATGATTACAACAGACAGACGGCCAGACGGACATGCTTATATCATCTTAGTATTTCCCCTGATCAAGAATATACGAGTATATACTTTATATAGTCGGAAATCGGTATGTGTTACAAACGGAAGGACAAACTTATTATACCACCATCATGGTGGTGGGTATAAAAATATGATACAAGATATTTTATCAAATAGACTTAGACTTTTCTCAAGTCTTCAGATATATTTTAGTGACTATTCATTATTTTGTTTAGGACCCACCAAAAGCTCTTGCTTCTATTTTAAAATAAGTTCACCCAGGCCGAATTTTATGTATCCTCCACCCTAGATTGAGTACAAAGTTCTACTAAAGACTGTGGTAACAGTTGCCGATGGCAAGATATCTTAAAACTTGTTAACATTGGTTTTTAAATTTTAAGTTAGTCTATATGGGATCTATAATATACAAAAACATAAAGATTAAATACTGATAAAGGGGTGATTTTTTAAGAGCTATACGAAAATTTTTCACATAGAGAAATAATTTCAGAAATAATTTTTTTAATCGATAGTAAGGTCCATACAACTTAATGCTTTCACATAGTCCACGATAAATAGTCTAAATATTAAATGGTTGTCGACATTAGATACTAATCCCCAATAACATAGTTGCGACAAACATGTTACATGGTCACCGCTCAAAAAAAAAAAAAAAACATTTTACTTTGGGAGGTGACCATATCGGTTCTCTGGGTGCATCAATCGCATTAAACTGTGCCTTTTTCTGGATGAATTGGTGGCATTTTTCAATGCTTCTGCCTGATCTTCACTACAAACAATTCTGCTTATTTACTTACCCATTCTGCCTATTTACTTACCCATTGAGCCAAAAAATTATCTTCGCCGCGTGATGAAGTTTCAACTCATGGTGAAATTGAAGATATTTCTAGCGAAGTAAAACACGAAACGTGCGTCAGTTGTTTAAACCAGTGTTGCCAAAAAGATAATAGCTAAAAATTCACCCTTTATAAGCCACTTCAATTCTTGTTCGGTTTATACAGAGGTGTCTACGAATAATTATGAACCGGTATGAACAATTTTGCGCATGGTAATTAGATATAAAATTTTTAACCGGATAGGATGACATTTGTTCCTCCAGGAGTCTCAAGAAGTTAAATGTGGCGATAGGTTTAAATGGGCATTATAAATATTTATCCCCCATCTTATGGGGGAGGTTATAAGAAGGTTATTCCTAATGAGTGTCTCAAAAATTTTGTGAACTAAACGTGGGTATAAATATCAGTAACCACACAAATAAAACAAGTATATAAGGCCGTAAGTTCGGCCAGGCCGTAGCTTATGTACCCTCCACCATGGATTGCGTAGAAACTTTTTCTAAACACTGCCATCCACAATCGAATTACTTAAGTTGCGGTAACGCTTGCCGATGGCAAGGTATCTTAAAACATCCTAACACCATCTTCTAAATTGTATGTAAGTCCATACGTGGTATATAATAAATCAAAAAAGATCGATTCAGTTTGAGAAAATAGACATGAAATTTTGCCAAAATTTTCTACAGAAATAAAATTTTAACAAAATTTTCTATAGAAATAAAATTTTCACAAAATTTTCTATAGAAATAAAAATTTTGACAAAATTTTCTATAGAAAGAAAATTTTGACAAATATTTCTAACGAAATAAAATTTTAACGAAATTTTCTATAGAAATAAACTTTTGACAAAATTTTATATAGAAATAAAATCTTGGTAGATTATTTTTGGCTCGAGTGGCAACCATGATTATGAATCGAATAAAATTTGAACAAAATTTTCTATAGAAATAAAATTTTGACAAAATTTTCAATAGAAATAAAATTTTGACAATGATGAAAATTTTATTATGAACGGAATAAAATTTTAACAAAATTTTCTATAGAAATAAAATTTTTACAACATTTTCTATAGAAATAAAACTTTGACAAAATTTTCTATAGAAATAAAACTTTGATAAAATTTTATATAGAAATAACATTTGACAAAATTTTCTATAGAAATAAAATTTTGACAAAATTTTCTATAGAAATAAAATTTTGACAAAATTTTCTATAGAAATAAAATTTTGGAATATTATTTTTGGCTCTAGTGGCAACCATGGTTATGAACCGATATGGACCAATTTTTGTGTGATTGGAGATCTTTTATATATAACTATAGACCGATATGGACCAATTTTGGTATGGTTGTTAGCGGCCATATACTAACACCACGTTCCAAATTTGAACCGGATCGGATGAATTTTGCTCATCCAAGAGACTCCGGAGGTCAAATCTGGAAAACGTTTTATATGAGGGCTATATATAATTATGGACCGATATGGACCAATTCTGGCACGGTTGTTAAAGATATACTAACACCATGTTCCAAATTACATCCGGATTGGATGAAATTTGCTTCTCTTGGAGGCTTCGCAAGCCAAATCTGGAGATCGATTTATATGGAGGCTATATATAATTATGAACCGATGTGGACCAATTTTTGTATGGTTGTTAGAGACCATATACCAACATCATGTACCAAATTTCAGGCTCCGCAACCCAAATCTGGGGATCGGTTTATATGGGCGCTATATATAATTTTGGACCGATGTGGACCAATTTTTTCACGGTTGTTACCAATACCATGTACCAAGTTTCAGCCGGATGGGATGAAATTTGCTTCTCTTTGAGGCTTCGCAAGCCAAATCTGGGGATCGGTTTATATGGGGTCTATATATAATTATGGACCGATGTGGACCAATTTTTGCATGGTTGTTAGAGACCATATACCAACATCTTGTACCAAATTTCAGCCGGATCGGATGAAATTTGCTTCTCTTTGAGGCTCCGCAAGCCAAATCTGGGGATCGGTTTATATGGGGGCTATATATAATTAAGGACCGATGTGGACCAGTTTTTGCGTGGTTGTTAGAGACCATATACCAACATCATGTACCAAATTTCAGACGGATCGGATGAAATTTGCTTCTCTTTGAGGCTCCGCAAGCCAAATCTGGGGATCGGTTTATATGGGGGCTATATATAATTATGGACCGATGTGGACCAATTTCTGCATGGTTGTTAGAGACCATATACCAACACCATGTACCAAATTTCAGCCGAACCGGATGAAATATGCTTCTGTTAGAGGCTCTACAAGCCAAATTTGAGGGTCCCTTTATATGGGGGCTATACGTAAAAGTGGACCGATATGACCCATTTTCAATACTATCCGTCCTACATCAATAACAACTACTTGTGCCGAGTCGATAGCTTGTTTCGTTCGGAAGTTAGCGTGATTTCAACAGACGGACGGACATGCTTAGATTGATTCAGAATTTCACCACGACCCAGAATATATATACTTTATGGGGTCTTAGAGCAATATTTCGATGTGTTACAAACGGAATGACAAAGTTAATATACCCCCATCCTAGTGTGGAGGGTATAAAAATCGTGATGAAAATGCACCAAAAATAGTAGAAATGAAGTACGTCATTGTTCATATGGTCATACTTTAGTGTCAATGATTTCTTTCTTCGCTTTAGCTCCTTTATGAGTAATTTCAGAGAAGGAATATGATCACCCCAAACCTGTTTCAAGAGCATAATGTTAGTTTTTCTCAGATTTGGTTCAATTCCGCCGAAGTAGTTAATTTTTTCCATTAAAATTGTTTAAAATGCTAAATAAATTTTACAAAATATTCAATTAAACATTTAATTGATTTAAAATTGTTTTAATTGGAACAAAAATCAATAATAAATATTGATTGTATCAATTAATTTTTTAATGGACTTTGGTGATTGATACTATAATTTATGTCGAAGACATTTCACTTATAACTTAATTGGATCAATTAATTTCGTGATTGAAGACAAAAAATATTTTTTTTGTATAGTTAATCTTCAACTTTTCCCAAAGAATTTGTTTGCCAATAGCAAAATATTTCATATTATTCGTTAAGATTTTCATAGGACTTATGCAGATATTTCAACATCATATAATGGGTGTTAGAGGGTTGATGGCCTTCTAACATATGTATTCAAGTGCTTTAGTATATTTTTTCAAAAACTTCCTAATGAAAAACCTGGCATTTATCTCTATACATCACTGGCTATAAACAACAACAGTCTCAGCACAACTATAGCGGTGACATTTTTTTACATTTCAAGAATCATAAAACTGCAACAACAATTTTCTTAAATAAATGTCATTATAGATTCATCAAAACAAATCACTGAATGGTTTGTGAAGTTTCTAACATGGAAACGCTGTCGTTTTTGAATTAAGAATGCAAACATAAGTGACCCATATATATATTCAATGCTCTCTATATATGATGATGTCCAATGTGCTACATACACGCACATGCATTTGAATTAAACCCACATACAAAGATAGTCTACGAACTACAAACAAAATAAAGAGAGAGAGTGAGTTGCTTCAATAAAATTTGTGAGAACGTGTATATTACAATTTCCGTCCATTAAACGAGTGAGTGAAGTGTCATGTAGTGAAATAAATGAACCACGACAATGTATTTGAATTGCGACCAACCGAATGACCTGGCTGCCAAGTAAATAAATGTGTGATTGATCATCAAGCGCATCCATCATTTAATGTACGAATTAAATTGCACTCGCTAGCCTAAATAGAATGTGCGGTAGCCGAAACTGTGTGAAGTGACCAAGAAATTAATCATCACATTAAACATTTGTTTTTGTGGTACAGTTTTTTGTTATAGTGCCCTGAGTACTGCCGAAACCCCAAAGAATTGTTATAAACGACGTCTCATTACCGAGAAAATGATTAAAAAATACAAGTTTTTGGAAATTTTCAAGAATTTTTCCATTACACAATAAGAAAATGAAAACTTGATAATTGTTTATTTCAACGAACCGGAAGACAATAAACTCACCTCACATAAAGCCTACCAGAGAACAACAACTACAACATTTCCAGTTTGTTGACTTCTAATAGTTTCTTCGTCTTTTTGGCTTGCCTTGTGTCAATCTAAATAAACGTGTGGTTTTCCTATGTTCGACTCTTCCAAAGAGTACCACCATTATCATCATCTTCATCAAAAGAAGCACCAATACCATCATTCAAATTGGCTCCACCACCAGTGTTTCGACGAATCCACCAACTATTTATTCGACTGGCCCAATCGTCGAAACTGAAACAAAATCATGTATTCTGCCGGTAATTAATCCATGAATTATAAATGTGTCTGGTCTTTTTGTTTTGTGAATGTGAAATGCCAAAAACAAGAAAACTTCTTTTGTTGCCAACTCTATTATGTCCACCGGAGAATTGTTTTGTAAATTTAAAATCACAATATTATTTAAATTTTTGTTTCGTTTAATGTTCAGTTCACCTCCTTCACCATCATCATCATCATCAGAACCTAATGAAAGTTCATTCATTAGCAATTCAACCTTGATATATTTTATATTTGCACCTTTACTCATGACATGACATATGGAAAATTGACGTAGAATAAAATTGCTTTGGACATTTGAATCGGTTAATAATAACATCACTATATTTCATCCTATTTCATGTGGGGGTGGTATAATAATTGCTTGGAGTATTGTAATAGATTGATCTAATGCATGTTTGTTCAAAATACACAAAAAAAATTATGAATTTCTACATTCATTTGTATAGATTTCAAAATCAATAAAATATGATTGCTTTAATAATATACATGTACTCTTTCATAAAATGCATGAAACTTTACATATCATATATGCAACAAGTATATACAGCAGTAAGTTCGGGCGGGCTGAATCTTAAATACCCACCACCATGAATCAAATGTAATAGTTTAACTCTTCGTCGTAGCGGGTTACTTGATAATATATAAAATTTCAGAAGGTTTGATGGCAAATATTCTCCCAATCAAATCAGTTCATCCTGTACGCTTCCCAAAGATAAATTTAAAGATTCTACTTATGAAGACTAGATCAGATTCTGAATTTATAAGAACCAATTTTGTTTGAGTTTTAGAGAAATCATAAACATATCTGCCAATGATGAAATAACGCCTTGATTTGAAATCTTAAATCTGCAGATTTTTACCGCCATTATTTAAATGATAACGAGTAGTAAACTCTGGAAATTGTACTTTCAGTTTCAAGCACTTTTCATGAGCAGTGTGCCTGCTTTATACTGAAAGAAGAGTTTTCTTTTCTGAGGAACGAAATTTTAGACAAATTTTTAGTAGTTTTTTAAAAACTACGAATTCTAGAAGGAGATCAGTCCATATATACCAAAACATGGACCGATAAGCACCATTTTCGGCACACCTTTTAATGGTCCTCAAATACCCCTAGTATTCCACTTTCGGGCAAATTGGGTAAAAACTACGGATTTTAGAAGCCCAAGAAGTAAAGTCGGGAGATGGGTTTATAGGGGGGCTACACCAAAACATCGACCAGTACACCCCATTTGCGACACACCTATTTGTGATCTTAAAATACCTCTAGGTTTTCCATTTCAAGCAAATCGGATAGAAAATATAGTTTCTAGACGCCCAAGATGTAAAATCGGGAGATCGGTCTATATTGGGGCTATACCAAAAGATGGACCAATATGTCTCAGTTTCGCTACACCTATTTTTGGTACTAAAATACCTCTTGATTTCAAATTTTAGGTAAATCAGATTGATAATACGGTTTCTAGACGCCCAAGAAATAAAATCGGGAGATCGGTCTATATGGGGGCTGTACTAAAACATGGACCGATACACCGCATTTTCGACACACCAATTTATGGTCCTACAATGCATCTAGATTTTCAATTTCAGGCAAATCGGATAGTAAATACAGTTTCTAGAAGCCGAAGTAGTAAAATCGGGAGATCGGTCTATTTGGGGCTATACCCAAAGATGGACCGATACGCCCCATTTTAGCCACACCTATTTGTAGTCCTAGAATACCTCTACATTTCAAATTTCATGCAATTCGGATAGAAAAAACAAGAAAATCCCGAAAGGACGCCCAAGAAGCAAACTCGGGAGATCGGTCTATATGGGGGCTATATCAAAACATGGACCGATAGGCACCATTTGCGGTACACCTTTTTATGGTCCTAAAATACCTCTAGATTTCCAATGTCAGGCAAATTGGACAAAAACTACGTTTTTTTAAGCCCAAGACCCCAAATCGGGAGGTCGGTTTATATGGGGACTATATGAAAACTTGGACAGATATAGCCCATCTTCGAACTTGACCAACAACGATATAATTGGACATTTCTAACTTGAGATATAATTTGTTTAGTAGAAAGAGAGCGAAAAACTACAAATAACGGGATATCTCAAAAACTGTTCCATAATTTTTTTTTTTAATTTTTTTCGAATTCAGCAGATCAAAATAGATGGATTCAGAATTTCACCACTACCAATACATTAGACCAACATTTCGATGTGTCACAAATGGAATAACAACGTTAATGTACTCCCATCCTATGGAGGGTATAAAAAACGAGAAGAATAAAATAAAAAATATTTTATGCGTTCCATCCCAGCAAAAAGTTATTCCACAAACATTTCTTTTAAAGCACATCCCGGAATCCCCATCGATTTCTTTTCACTTCCGATGCAGTCCTTTGGGAGAAGTCCACAAACATTTCTTTTAAAACGCATCTCGGGATCCCCCATCGTTTTTTTTCCTATTCCGACGCAGTCCTTTTGGACAAGTATTATTTTAAGTGAAAATTTAAGTTATGGAAAATTACAATTCACAAAAGCTTTTAGAATATCAATAAAAAAAAAGTAAACAAATATTAAAAATAAAATTAAAAATGTCATCCCCGCTGGGTTTTAACCTGTGACGTTTCACTAACATGAAAGTTCTTTTGAGAAGGTTTGGAAAATTACGATAATTTTTTAACCGCTGGTGAGATTTGAATCTGTGTTCTTTATTTTTTCATTCATACTAACAAAGAACATTTCGAGAAGTTGTTAGAATGTTATGCATTGTTGTCATATTACGACCAAATCACAAACATTTGAATTGACGTTTCATGTTCAATGGCATTTTAGCTGAGTGTGCTAAGGCGTTTTGTTGTGGTGCCAACAAGCTTCTCTAAGTGGTTTCATTGCAATGTGGAACGCCGTTCGGACTCGGCTATAAAAAGGAGGTCCCTTATCATTGAGCCTAACATGGAATCGGGCAGCACTCAGTGATAAGAGAGAAGTTCACCAATGTGGTATCACAATGGACTGAATAGTCTAAGTGAGCCTGATACATCGGGCTGCCACCTAACCTATGGTGCCAACAAACCCAGGTTCAACCCCCGGTCGGAGAGAAAAAGTTCAGGTTGAAAGAATTAAATAATAAGAAAATAAAAGTTTAATAAAAAAATATTGATAAAAATAAAAAGTGAAATGGTGGATTTTTTTTCGTTTTTTTAAATTCATTCATTCAAATGAACTTCCAAGGAACAACTTCTAAAGCAATGCATAGAATCCGAAAACGAATTATATCCGTTCTATGACAAGCCAATGTAAAATTCATTGGAGATGGTCCAAGTTTGCACTACTTCCGGATCGCAAGTTGGGAATGCAAACTACTTTTTTGGAAGCTCTTTTTTTTGCTGGGATGGTGGTGGGTATTTAACATTCGGCCCAGTCGAACTTTTGGCCGTATATGGTTATTTGTTTTTGTTTTCTTAAATTTTGAGAGTTATATATGTCCCAAAATTGTAATCCGTTTCCATCAACAACAATTTTGAGTACATAAAAATATATTGAAAAAAAATCTAGGAATTTAACTATATTTATAGTTTTGTTGTGTGTTCACAAAATAGCAATTGTCAATTAATTGTTCTTCAAACTTGTATATTTTTTGAATAAATTGCCAGATATTTGGTAGCAAATTTTCGATTATGATCCTTTGACTCAATTGCAATTCTAACAATTTTTTTTATAAGTCCACTAATTAAATAGCAATTATAAATTATGTCACGAACAACAAAACCTAATAAATTTATATGGCTGAATGAATAGATTCTACTTTCTGTCTGTATAGCTAAATAAATTAGGCACTTTTGTAAATAAATGAAGTAATAATGGTGAGCAAAGTCCATTTAGGAACTGTTGGTATAATATCTCTCATTGGCTATTATCGGTGAAACTATTTTTAATTTAGTTTATCAGTCGAAAGTGACTTATACCGCGATTATTTCCACTATATGTAAATAATTTAATATTAAAAATATAAATGAGGTATAGGTAATTTAATAAGCAAATGTTGTAGATTATGAAATGAAAAATTGAATTTTTCTTTATATTAGATTGTGTTCCAAAATTCTATGAGAACAATGAGATTAGTCAATATTGTGGGTTATAGCTCCAGACTGTTGTGATAGTTTAGGTTTCGGTGACAATCCGTTATATTTTAGCCTCCTTTACACTCAGAAAAAAAATTTACTTGAATTCAAAGATTTGCTAGCTTTAAATCTAGACTCTATAAACGATTATATTATAACAGATACTTCAAAGAAAATATGTTTACTTAAATTCAAAAAAAAAAAAAAACAAGTATATACGGCCGTAAGTTCGGCCAGGCCGAATCTTATGTACCCTCCACCATGGATTGCGTAGGAACTTCTACTAAAGGCTGTCATCCACAATCGAATTACTTGGGTTGCGATAACACTTGCCGATGGCAAGGTATCGTAAAACTTTTTAACACTGTCTTCTAAATTGTAAGTTAGTCCATAAGGGGTATATATTAAACAAAAAAAAAAGGCCGATTAAATAAGTATATAATTCAGTTTGACAAAATTTTCTATAGAAATAAAATTTTGACAACATTTTCTATAGAAATAAAAACTTGACAAAATTTTCTATAGAAATAAAATGTTGACAAAATTTTCTATGGAAGTAAAATGTTGACAAAATTTTCTATAGCAATAAAATTTTGACAAAATTTTCTATAGAAATAAAATGTTGACAAAATTTTCTATAGAAATAAAATGTTGACAAAATGTTCTATAGAAATAAAATGTTGACAAAATTTTCTACAGAAATAATTTTTTTACAAAATTTTCTATAGAAATAAAATTTTGACAAAATTTTCTATGGAAATAAAATGTTGACAAACATTGCTATAGAAATAAACTTTTTACAAAACTTTCTATAGAAATGAAATTTTGACAAAACTTTCTATAGTAGTAAAATTTGACAATTTTTACATGGTTGTTAGAGGCCATATACTAACGAAATGTACCAAATTTCAACCGCATCGGATGACTTTTGCTCCTCCAAGAGGCTCCGGAGGTCAAATCTGGGGATCGGTTTATATGGGAGCTATATATAATTATGGACCGATACGGACCAATTTTTGCATGGTTGTTAGAGACCATATACTAACACCACGTACTAAATTTCAATTGGATCGGATGAATTTTGCTCATCCAAGAGGCTCCAGAGTTCAAATCTGGGGATAGGTTTATATGGGAGCTATATATAATTATGGACCGATATGGACCAATTTTTGCATGCTTGTTAGAGACCGTATACTAACATCAGGTACCCAATTTCAAACGGATCGGATGAAGTTTGCTCCTCCAAGAGGCTCCGGAGGTCAAATCTGGGGATCGGTTTATATGGGAGCTATATATATTTATGGACCGATATGGACCAATTTTTGCATGGTTGTTAGAGACCGTATACTAACATCAGGTACCAAATTTCAACCGGATCGGATGAATTTTGCCCCTCCAAGAGGCTCCGGAGGTCAAATCTGGGGATCGGTTTATATGGGGGCTATATATAATTATGGACCGATATGGACCAATTTTTGCATGGTTGTTAGAGACCGTATACTTAGACCACGTACCAAATTTCAACCGGATCGGATGAATTTTGCTGCTCCGGAAGGCTCCGCAGGACAAATTTGGGGATCGGTTTATATGGGGGCTATACGTAAACGTGGGCCGATATGGCCCATTTTCAATACCATCCGACCTACATCAATAACAACTACTTGTGCCAAGTTTCAAGTCGATAGCTAGTTTCGTTCGGAAGTTAGCGTGATTTCCACAGACGGACGGACAGCCGGACAGACGGACGGACGGACGGACATGCTTAGATCGACTCAGAATTTCACCACGACCCAGAATATGTATACTTTATGGGGTCTTAGAGCAATATTTCGATGTGTTACAAACGGAATGACAAAGTTAATATACCCCCATCCTATGGTGGAGGGTATAAAAAAAAACTGTAAATAAAAGATGTAAAAAACAACTAAGTATTAGCATGTTTTTAAGCTTTGCGTTTACGTTTAAGTCAATGTTTCAATATCTTAGTTAAGTTAAAGATTATTTCCCTAAATCAAAAACGCCTTTCTTTACTTTTCGGGAAATGGGACAAAAATATCAAAGAATCGTGTGCCAAACTTAAAGAAAACAATTCTTTAAGCAAATGTTATGAACTTTCTGGTAACTATCCAAGTATATATATTCTGGGCGCTGGTACAGTTCTGAGTCAATGTAGCCATGTCATTTGTGTAAAGACAAAATTTTTAAATCTAGATAGTTCCGTAGAAAATCTAGAAGTCTTTATATCAAAGAAGCAGCAGTTCACCAATGTGGTATCACAATGGACTGAATAGTCTAAGTGAGCCTGATACATCGGGCTGCCACCTAACCTAACCTAACCTAAAGAAGCAGCATCTTTGGCTTTGGAAATCAATGCCAGAATTGTGAAGGGAAGGCCAAAATCATAAACCCCACCAAATATACCACGTTGAGAATGGAGAGGTTGGATTTTCCGAGCTGATGCTTAGTACTAAGTTCGTTTCTGCGAAAAACGAATATCTTCATCTATCTCCGTAAATAGGGTCTCAAACGCAGGGATGTTAACTTATTTATGCGAAATAATATACCAGCCTATTTTTTCGTGCGAAAAATCCAGGGTTGTTTAAATATGTGTTTAAAAATGCGCAAAACAAAGATTTCGCATTTATTCCGCGCTAACATTTTTTATATGGAGTATAACAGTTTTTCGCGCGAAAACGTGATCTTAGTACTAGGCTTGAAGATGGAACAACTTTGCTTGTTGATCATCAACATGGTTAAGCCCTTATCGGTCCTTTGTAACTAATGACTTTAAATTAAAGCTTAGAAAGTAACAGCCACCCAAAATACAGAGCGATTCAAAATAATATATCTTATTGAAAAACTCTTCACTTTCACTTGGTTTGGAAAATTTTTAGTTTTACTCACTCACAATGTCATAAAATCATAAAAATTGAATATAATCTGCCATTAAATTATAAATCAATAAAAATTTACTCATTCAAAATAATATTTATTCAAAATCACAGCTTTAAGAAATAGTATTATGTCAATGTCAACCTGTTTCCTCCGAACTATTGCTACATGCTTGTAATGAATTGCTTTTGTAAGAAATATTTATTTGCCTTCCAGGTAATGGCTTGTTTTTTTTTTTGCTTCCTAACCACAAGTATGTTAACTTTGTTTGCACTAATCAATATTGTAATATTGAAGAAAAAATAATCTTTATTTTTTATATTTTTTGTTTCTCTCTTCACTTGCAGTTCGAACACACGACTACGATTATCCAGAATCGGAAATGGATGATCGTGAAAGTTTATATTTCGATACAATATCGCTGGCTGATTCTGAAGCTGCTGCTGCAGCAGCAGCTCATCGCAAATCATTATCCCAATCACGTAATACCATCTACTATTCGGCGGCAGATTTAGCTGGAGATGAGACACCAGCCAAACGAACGAATAGTATGCGTTTGGAGAATGGTCATAGGATTCGTTCAACATGGAATCCCACCTACCGTCATTCATCGCCTTTAGAAAATTATATGCCAACAACAACGTCAATGATGACCACATCCAATTCCAATGGTACCAATGTAACAACGGGGGCTGGCGGTGGTGGCAATGGTGCAGATTGTACAGATGCTGTTCTAGCTGCTCAGGTAATGGCCCTACAGAATGGTCGATCGAATTACACAGCTGGTGCTGGTGCCGGTGAGACAGCACTTCATATGGCCAACGATATGGAGGTCTCTAGACGTCTCTTACAGAATAGTGCACAGAGTAGTAGAGATAAGAAATTGCCAATTACATACTCCCAGTGGAAATTTAGGGTAAACATTTAAATTCCCTTTTCTTATTATCACAAAATACCTAAAAACACTCGGTTTTTTTTCGAAACAAAAGAAGTAAAAAACAAAAACGAATATCTAACTATTCTTGCTCTTTTGATCATCTTTACTCACAATATCTCTCTCACACTATTTCCCTCTCTGTCATATATACACACACGTAAATAATGCTATTGCTAAATTTTTTGGAACATTTTATTATCTTTTTCCGGTCTTGATACAAAATTTGCACACCAAATTATTTTTCTTGCTCTCACTCTCTTGATACTCACATTGGTTTTATTGATTGGCTATCATTTCTCTCTAATGTCATTTTCATTTCCTCCTAGCCTTGATTGGTTATGTCTCACCGTTTATTTAAAAATATCATTTTTAATTTCAGTTTGTACGTTCTTTAATTCTGTTTATGAAATTGCAATCTTTGTGATAATTTCTAATAATTTTCTCTCTAATTTTTATTTCTTTTTTTCTTGCTCTTGTGTGTGTGTGTAAAATGTGTGTGCTAAAATCCAAGTACTCGTATCCTAACTCACACTCACATTCACCTTGTTTAAATGAAAACGCTTGCGGGAACGGGTAATGGCAATTTTTTCTTGTTTTTTTTTTTAATTTTTAAAATATATAAATATTTTATTTAGAATGAAGTTGGTTTTATTTTTTTCGAAATTTACTTGTAAAGTTATGAGAATGAACGTATTGATGAAATCGTTACTGCTTTAGTGCATGAGACATTTTAAGTTTGTAGAGGTTATACAAAATAAAAAAATGTTTAAGCACCCACATATATATATATATATATATATATATATATATATATATATATATATATATATATATATATATATATATATATATATATATATATATATATATATATATATATATATATATATATATATATATATATATATATATATATATATATATATATATATATATATATATATATATATATATATATATATATATATATATATATATATATATATATATATATATATATATATATATATATATATATATATATATATATATATATATATATATATATATATATATATATATATATATATATATATATATATATATATATATATATATATATATATATATATATATATATATATATATATATATATATATATATATATATATATATATATATATATATATATAAAGGGTGATTCTTTTGAGGTTAGGATTTTCATGCATTAGTATTTGACAGATCACGTGGGATTTCAGACATGGTGTCAAAGAGAAAGATGCTCAGTATGCTTTGACATTTCATCATGAATAGACTTACTAACGAGCAACGCTTGCAAATCATTGAATTTTATTACCAAAATCAGTGTTCGGTTCGAAATGTGTTTCGCGCTTTACGTCCGATTTATGGTCTACATAATCGACCAAGTGAGCAAACAATTAATGCGATTGTGACCAAGTTTCGCACTCAGTTTACTTTATTGGACATTAAACCAACCACACCAATGCGTACAGTGCGTACAGAAGAGAATATTGCGTCTGTTTCTGAGAGTGTTGCTGAAGACCGTGAAATGTCGATTCGTCGCCGTTCGCAGCAATTGGGTTTGTGTTATTCGACCACATGGAAGATTTTACGCAAAGATCTTGGTGTAAAACCGTATAAAATACAGCTCGTGCAAGAACTGAAGCCGAACGATCTGCCACAACGTCGAATTTTCAGTGAATGGGCCCTAGAAAAGTTGGCAGAAAATCCGCTTTTTAATCGACAAATTTTGTTCAGCAATGAGGCTCATTTCTGGTTGAATGGCTACGTAAATAAGCAAAATTGCCGCATTTGGAGTGAAGAGCAACCAGAAGCCGTTCAAGAACTGCCCATGCATCCCGAAAAATGCACTGTTTGATGATATTTATTTAACTTACAACCTATTTTATTGTTTCCAAGTACACTAAAAAAAACTATTGACTTGAGGCCAAAGATTTCTTGACTCTAAAATACAAATGATAATTTTGCTTAGCATACACAGAGAAGAAGTTAACTGTTTTATAGCAAGAATGAACTACCTCCACAAAGCGTCGTTAAAACCAGGATAATTTATTGCCTGGCCATAGCAAAATACCGGGGAACTGGGAAGCGGATAAGTTAGCAAGGCTAAGAACTACCTTCCATATTCCAGGGGAACTAGAAACTGTTGGTATGCCTCAGGCTACCTGGAAGCTCTTACTGCGTGAAAAGGTTGTTATGATGTCAAATGTTCGATGGGAGAATTGCAATGGTTGTAACGACACCAAGCAAATATGGGCCCATTCAAACTAAAACCGCACACTAGATATGCTAGTGTTCTCAAGACGTTAGATATTACTCCTGATATCTGCTATAACGGGTCGCTGCCTGATAGGCGATTTTGCAAAAACTATTGACGAGAAGTATAATGACTACTGTACGCTGTCATGATGCGGAGGAAATGGAACACCTCTTGATTGAGTGTCCTGCATTTTGTGTAAGGCGTAAGCGAATTTTAGGGGCATATAGCTTTAGACTAATGGCGGACCTAAAAAATCGTCGCCAAAAAGTAGTGAAAATGTGCTTTTTGAATACGGAAGTGATGAAAAATTGGCACAGAAGCGATGAATTTAACATGGGACGGATGTCCAGCATTTCTACAGCCGTTGCACTGCGTTAGCTTCACTTCTAAAGGTGTGATCCTAATTGAGTCTTTTGGTACATCCAATTAAAAGAAATGTGATATTTTGCACAAAAAAATTTAAATTTTTTATGATTTTTAATGCATTCTATCCTTTGTTCGAAACTTTTGACCCCAAATATTTCCAAAAATTCGCAATTGTTATAGAATGGATTTAGCATTTTTTTTGACAAATTTTAAATAATGAATTAAAAGAACTTCCTTAGTAGCTAAAATAAATAACATCTTTGGAGGACATTTTTTGAAAGTGCTTTTAAAATTGTTCCCTTAGAAGTACTTCCAATTTTTTTTCTGGGTTGTGATGTGCTAAAAAACATAGGATTTGAAGAAGTGACTAACGATTTTGCCTTATCACAATGGGCTGAATAGTCTAAATGAGACTGAAACTTAATCGGGCTGCCACTGCCGAATGCCCTTTTGTAAAGAATAAAATCATTGGCGCCAAATCATGACCATTTTAACCATACGAATAGAAGTTCATTCTTACTATTTTTGGGAATATTACGAAATTTTTCTTCTGCTTTGGTTCATAATGAACTTACTTACAATTAAAGTTTAAAATCCTATATACAAAATAAAAGAAAAATTCATTCAGATTTACTTCTGTTTAGTGGGAAAATAGCAAAAAAATAATTTTGCTTAGAAAAAAAAAACTTGTACCCTAAAAATAAGTTCTGCCCATCACGTGCCCTCATGTGAAAATTTTCCCAAATGAGTACTTCGTAAATTCAGGTAGAAGTAGTTAGGTATAGAGTATCTGAAACTCGGCTCAGCTCGACATTAGCTTTTACTTACTACTTTTTGTTCGTCATTCAATAAGATGTTGGTGACACATGACTGCCTTTCGAATTGATGGGCCTTCATGAATCATTTTATTATGGGCACCAAAGTTGCAGGCTTTTCTCTTTCTTAGCAAATATGGGTGTAGTTGCTACAAATATTTTAACGCATTCCGCCAAAAACAAAACGGAAAACCTGTTTTTATCAATATTAAGGTGTAGGAGACATATATGCTAAAGAGATTACAGCTCTCAAAAATAATAAAGCAATACTTTTATTAGGCCACTAAAGAATAATGTAATTTGAAGAATAAATTTATAAAATGTAATGTCGAAATTTATAAACCAAGATGCTCCCTCCGTTTATAGCACATCGAAATATTAGTCTCAGACCCCATAAAAGATATTCTTGGTCGTGGTGAGTCTGGGTTCTGTGTCGTATCCAACGATGTTTATCCGCTCGTCTGTTGAAATAACTCTTTCGAACGAAGCAAACTATAGGCTTGAATCTTGTTATTGATGTAAGTAAAATGGTATTGCAAATGGGCTATATTAGAACACCTTTAGGTATTGCCCACATAAAACGATCTCCTCATTTGAGTTCTATAGCCCCCTCGATGAGAAAAATTCATCATATCCGGATGAAATTTGGTACGTGATGTAGTTTGAAGACTTCGAACTACATAGTCTTGCACTGAAAAAAAAGCATGCCCGGTTCCAAAGATTTTGTCTTTACTTTAAAAAATTTGGTATTGATTCCGAGCTAAAGAAGCGGAGAATACAATTATCTTTTAAATTTAGGTTTTGTGTACTTGGCTCTAGGAAGCAAATTTTAATTTTTCGCTTTCTCACCTTTTTTTCTTCATATGCTATCAAAGTCCTTTAAAAACGAGTTAATGACAACTTTATTCTCCAAATTAAGACTTGACTTCCAGTAGAAATTATGCAATATTTCAAGTAAAAAACTTCTTTAAAATAAAGTTTTGAAAAACATGTCCTATATTTGAACGATTTTTTGCTTTGTAGTCAAGATGCAAAAAGACAACAAATTTAAAGACAATTTTATTAAATTTAAAAAATTTTTCTGAATTAATAAAGTCAAGTTGACCTTAGCCCAAACATTTTTTCTTTCATGTTATGATACCCATGTTTAAGTCAAATCACTTAATTATAAGGACAATAAGACTTCATTGAAAAGTTTATCGACTTTTGGGCAAGGAAAAAACTTTATATTAGGGAAATGCGTCTTCTATGCTAAGCAAAATTTGCATTCGTGTTTTGAAGACATGAAATCTTTGACCTCACGCCAATATTTTTTTCAGTGTGGGTATAACAAGAATATACAGCCGAAAATTTTGGCCATGCCAAATTACAAATTTGCTATAGAAATAAAATGTTGACAAAATTTTCTATGGAAATAACATTTTGACAAAATTTTCTATAGAAATAAAATTTTGAAAAAATTTTCTATAGAAATTCAATTTTGACAAACTTTTCTATAGAAATAAAATTTTGACAAAATTTTCTATAGAAATAAAATTTTAACAAAAATAAGATTTTGCAAAATTTTCTACAGAAATAAAATTTTGACAAAATTTTCTATAGTAATACCATTTTGACAAAATTTTCTATAGAAATAAAATTTTGGTAGATTATTTTTGGGGATATGGACCAATTTTTGTGTGATTGGAAGTCCGTTTATCTGATGGCTAAATAACAGGGTGGCTGATAAGTCCCCGGTCTAACAAAGAAAAACACATTTTTTTGTCAAAATTCGTTTTTATTATTCAACATAGTTCCCTTCAAGAGCGATACAACGATTATACCATTTTGGTAGTACTCCTTCGGTTTTGCCTCAAAATAGGCCTCAGTTTCGGCGATCAACTCTTCATTGCAGCTAAATTATTTCGCTGCGAGCATCCTTTTGAGGTCTGAGGACAAGAAAAAGTCGCTGGGGGCCAGATCTGGAGAATACGGTGGGTGGGGAAGCAATTCGAAGCCCAATTCATGAATTTTTGCCATCGTTTTCAATGACTTGTGGCACGGTGCGTTGTCTTGGTGGAACAACACTTTTTTCTTCTTCATATGGGGCTGTTTTGCCGCGATTTCGACTTCCAAACGCCATATAATAGTCTCTGTTGATGGGTTTTCCCTTCTCAAGATAATCGATAAAAATTATTCCATGCGCATCCCAAAAAACAGAGGCCATTGCTTTGGTAGAAGTCCACTCAGCCGACTGTCGATTGAACTCAGGAGTGTAGTGATGGAGCCATGTTTCATCCATTGTTACATATCGACGGAAAAATTCGGGTACATTAAGAGTTAACAGCTGCAGACACCGTTCAGAATAATCAACACGTTGTTGTTTTTGGTCAAATGTGAGCTCGCGCGGCACCCATTTTGCACAGAGCTTCCGCATATCCAAATATTGATGAATGATATGACCAACACGTTCCTTTGATATCTTTAAGGCCTCTGCTATCTCGATCAACTTCATTTTATGGTCATTCAAAATCATTTTGTGGATTTTTTTGATGTTTTCGTCGGTAACCACCTCTTGCGGGCGTCCACTGCGTTCACCGTCCTCCGTGCTCAGTTCACCACGCTTGAATTTTGCATACCAATCAATTATTGTTGATTTCCCTGGGGCAGAGTCCGGAAACTCATTATCAAGCCAAGTTTTTGCTTCCACCGTATTTTTCCCCTTCAGAAAACAGTATTTTATCAAAACACGAAATTCATTTTTTTCGATTTTTTTCACAATAACAAAAGTTGCTTCACAAACGACGCTCTATCTCACAAACTAATTGATTTACAGACGTCAAATTTTGACACGAATCATTTGAAGGTTGGTACTATATGAAAATAATATGCATTTAATACTAGCGACGCCATCTATGTGTAAAACCGGGGACATATCGCCAACCTGTTATAACTACAGACCGATATGGACCTAGTTTGGCATGGTTCTTAGCGGACATATACAAGCACAATGTGCCAAATTTCAACTGAATCGGGTGAAATTTGCCCCTCCAAGAGGCTCTAAAACCCAATCTGGGGATCGGTTTATATGGGGGATATATATGACTATATGTTATATAAATGAACCGATTTTGGCATGTTTCTTAAAGACCATATACTAACACCACGTACCAAATTGCAACCGGATCGGATAAATTTTGCTTCTCCAAAAGGCTCCGGAGGTCTAATCTGGGGACCGGTTTATATGGGGGCTATATAGAATTATGAACCAATGTGGACCAATTTTTGCATGGTTATTAGAGACCATACACTAACACCACGTACCAAGTTTCATTCGGATCGAATGTATTTTGCTCCTCCAAGAGGGTCCGGAGGTCAAATCTGGGGATCGGTTTATATGGGGCTATATAATTATGAACCGATATAAAGCAATTTTTGCATGATTGTTAGAGACCATATACATACACCACGTACCAAATTTCAACCGGATCGGAAGAATTTTGCTCCTCCAAGAGGATCCGGAGGTCAAATATGGTGATCGGTTTATATGGGGGCTATATATAATTATCAACCGATATGGACCATTTTTTGCATGGTTGTTAGAGACCATATACTAACCCCAAATACCAAGTTTCAATCGGATCGAATGAATTTTGCTCCTCCAAAAGGCTCAGGAGAAATGAAATGTTGGATAAGCCCATGTTAAATTCATCGATTTTGCACCACATCTAAACAGAACATTTGCACTACTTTTTGGCGATGATTTTTGGAGGGATGTAAAATTCATTGCTTCTCAACCAAATATGCACAACCTCCGGAGCCAAAAAGAAAATGTTCATTGCTTTTGTAGCAACCCTTTTCTTGCTGGGACCTTGACTGATACAGTTTATCTTTGAACTTGATATGCTTGTAGACCTCGAACGAATCTATAACAAATTGTAGAACTGTAGCTTCATTATTGAAGAATCTAGCGTGATGACAACAGACTCGGACGTATTTTACAAATGACATATCATGACATACATATGCAGATATTCCTTCCATATATTTCGATTTATCCATAGACTAATCACATATTTTCAAGCAATATTCCTACATTTTTTAAATTTTATTTTGAAAATGCAAAGTATCTCTCTCGCTTTGTGTCCTTTGTTACTTAAAATTTGAAAGAGATTATGTTAACATTTTATTTCAATTAGTTGTATCGTATTGACATCTCTTCTCACTATAAGTCTCATAGTATGGGAGAGCTATAAACATATAAGAGACTATATGATTTCAGAGATCTTGCTCTCACATATGATCCACTGAGTCAAAATGTGCCGGTAGATGAGAGCGTCTATGTTTACTTATTTTATGTCAGTCTTTTGTGTATCATCTGGTCTAGGGCATAAAATGGCCTTAGCATTGATTCAGTACTGTTGTCCATTCTGCATACACCACTTCAGAAGATAGAAAGTGCCAAAAAAACGTGAATAAAATTTCGGATTGTTTTTATTTTGTGATTTTTTATTTTGCATATAAAAAGAATGTTCATAAATTAAAGACCAGGCAGAAACATTGACGTAAAAATTAGCTTGTGCAAAATTTTGAAAAGAAATACACAAATGTATCATTTTGGCAATAGTGGCTGACAATATAATATGGGAAATGCTTTAAGGGTATTTTCAGATTTAGATAATATAGAAGGCGATCCAGAAGTAAGAAAAGTGTTTTTTGTAGTTCTTTAGTAGTGTAATAGCTTAAATGTTGGAAAATACTTTTAATCTTTAGATAAATATTTTGCTTCATTAGTTTAGTACAGCATTAGGCTGATCAACAATTGCACCTACAATTTGCTCATACATTGTGCTTTGAGTTAATCAAAAATCATCATCAACAAAATTAATACATTCTTTAAGTAATATAATAGACATAGATTTATTACTACACTACGTATTTTCCTTTGAAAAGATTTAAAAGAAGATTTAAATTTTAATAATTTTTTTGGTATTTTCCTTCTCTAGACAAGACGACGTTTTCAAGATGGTGTCCGTGGAGTGGATTATGTTTTGGCCTTCAATGGTGCCGATCACAAATTGGATAACATTAAAAAAAGAGAAACTTTTGAAGCCAATTTGGAACGTGAAGGTTTACATTTGGAAAGGGATAACACACAGAGAATACATTTCATAAAGATCCATGCTCCCAAAGAAGTATTGCATCGTTATGCGGAAATACTTAAAATTAGGCTGCCAATGAAAAAGGTACGAGTATTCGGAAACTAACTAGGATCTTATGTGCCTGATTGATGATCATTGCAATTTTAGATTCCTGGTCAAGATCAAATCTATGATGATGACTATGAGATCAGCGATAGTGTTCGAAGATGTTGTGGTAATATTTTCAAATCAATACAATTAAATCCTGAGAAATTTCCACCTAAACCAAAACGTATTCATTTTGAATTTCAACGAAACTATGAGCATTTGTAAGTATAATTTGAAATAGTTACCATAGAAATAAGTAAATACGGTGTTAGGTTCGTTCTTGAGCATGTGTTACTTTAAAATACCGCATGCCGATAGAAAACATATAGATATTTCTAATAGAAGAGTAATACACTGTAAATAATAAATAAAAATCATGTCCGGTTCTAGAGATTTCGTCTTTACACTACTGATTTTAGTATTGATTCCGAGCCAAAGAAGCGGAGAATTGAAGTAAAACTCAATGCTCTTTTAAATTTGAGGTTTGTGTACTTTATTGTAGGAAAACAATTTTAATTTATTCGTTTCTTCAGCTATTTTCTTAATGTGCTACCAAAGCCATTAAAAAACATGTTAGCGACAACTTAAATTTCCAAATTCTGATACGAAGTAGAAACTATGTCATGTTTCAAGTAAAAAACAAGTATATAAAGCAGTAAATTCGGCCGGGCCGAATTTTAAATACCCACCACCATGAATCAAGTATAATAGTTTACTATGAAAACTCTTCGTCGTAGTGGGTTACTTGATAATATATAGAATTGTAGGGGGTTTCATGACAAATCTTCTCCCAAACGAGCCAGCTCCCGAAGACAAACTTTAAAGATTCTACCTATGAAGGCCAGATAAGATTCTGGATTTATGACAACCAATTTTGTTTGAGTTTTTGGAGAAAATATAAACATATCGTGTATATGTTGAAATTACGCATTGACTTAAAATCTTAAATCTGTAGATTTTCCGCATTTATTTAAATACGATGAGTAAAATCTGGAACTTTTACTTTCAGTTTGAAGCAATTTTCATGATCAGTGCGCCTGCTATACCCTGAAAGAAGTGTTTTCTTTTTTGAGAAACGTAATTTTAGACAAGCAAAGTTTTCTTTTGACACAAATTTTAGAGACAATCGTTGAATAAACGAAAACACTTTATAAGAAAAAGAAATTTCGTTTGTCTAAAATTTTATTATAGATTACTAATTTCCAGCAAATCGGATAAAAACTACGGATTCTAGAAGCCCAAGAAATAAAGCCAGGAGATCGGTGTATATGGGGGCTATACCAAAACATGAACCGATAGGAACCATTTGCTACTCACATATTTGTGATCTTAAAATACCTCCAGATTTTCAATTTCAAACGAATCGGCCAGAAAATATAGTCTCTAGACGCCCAAGAAGTAAAAATCGAGAGATCAGTCTATATGGGGGTTATACCAAAAAATGGACCGATATACCTCAATTTCGGCACTCTTATTTGTGGTCGAAAAATCCCT
Source organism: Haematobia irritans (assembly GCF_050003625.1). NCBI lineage: Eukaryota > Metazoa > Arthropoda > Insecta > Diptera > Muscidae > Haematobia > Haematobia irritans. Next base: position 89,147,432 of record NC_134399.1, read on the forward strand.
CTAGATTTCGAATTTCAGGCAAATCATGTAATAAATACAGTTTATTGTAGCTCAAGAATTTCAGGCAAAACGGATGTTAAATATAGTTTCTAGAAGCCCAAGAAGCAAAATGGGAGATCGGTCTATATGGGGGCTATACCAAAAAATGGACCGATGGGCACCATTTTCGGCACACCTTTTTATGGTCCTCAAATACCTCTAGATTTCCAATTTCAGGCAAATCGGATGGTAAATATAGTTTCTAGAAGCCCAAGAAGCTAAATTGGGAAATCAGTCTCTATGGGGGCTATATCAAAACATGGACCGGTGAGCACCATTTTCGGCACACCTTTTTATGGTCCTCAAATACCTCTAGATTTCCAATTTCGGGCAAATCGGATGGTAAATATAGTTTCTAGAAGCCCTAAAAGCAAAATCGGGATATCGGTCTATATGGGGGCTATACAAAAACATGGACAGATGAGAACCATTTTCAGCACACCTTTTTATGGTCCTCAAATACCTCTACATTTTCAATTTCAGGCAAATTAGATAAAAACTACGGTTTTTATAGGCCCAAGACTCCAAATCGGGAGGTTGGTTTATATGGGGGCTATATCAAAACATGGACCTATGCGGACCATTTTCGACACACCTCTTTATGGTCCCAAAATACCTTTCGATTTTCAATTTCATACAAATCGGATAGAAAATACTGTTTCTAGAGGCGTAAGAAGCAAAATCGGGAGATCGGTCTATATGGGGGCTATACTAAAACATGGACCGATACGGACCATTTTCGACACACCTCTTTATGGTCCCAAAATACCTTTAGATTTCCAATTTCAGGCAAATCTGGTAAAAACTACGGTTTTTATAGGCCCAAGACCCCAAATCGGGAGGACGGTTTATATGGGGACTATATCAAAACTTGGACCGATATAGCCCATCTTCGAACTTGACCTGCCTGCAAACAAAAAACTAATCTGTGCCAAATTTTGGGACGATAGTGCCATTATTGAAGGCTGTAGCGTGATTACAACAGACAGACAGACAGACAGACGGACAGACGGACATGCTTATATCGTCTTAGAATTTCTCCCTGATCAAGAATATATATACTTTATATAGTCGGAAATCGATATTTCCATGTGTTACAAACGGAATGACAAACTTATTATACCCCCGTCACCATTTTATGGTGGTGGGTATAAAAAACGTCTTTAAAATAAAGTGTAGAAAAACATATCCTATTTTTAAACACTTTTTTGCTTTGTAGTCAAGATACCAAAAGTCGACAAAATTAAAGACGATTTCATTAATTTTGAAAAAAAAAATTCAGAATTATTAAAGCCAAGTTGACCTTAGTCAAACAAAAATTTTTTTCATGTTAGGATACTCAATATTATTCGATCCACGGCTGAAATTTATTACGTGATGTCATAATATGGTCAATAACACAGTGCAACACAAAAAATCCAAACAAAAAATCACTTATCCTAGCCGAAAGTACTCGATGAGAGGAGAAAAGTAATTTCTTGATTTTGCTAGATTAGTTGCCGTTCGTCTTTTACGAGCCTCTAAAGTTTTGGCGCCAAATTCGATTTTGAGCACTTTTTGCAATTTTCTCACGGTCAATCGAAAAATGCTGTGAATTTATTTTTTGGGTGTTTAACTAAGTTGTAGCTATTGCCTCGGCAAACAAAAATGATGAATATATTAAGTCGGAAAATGTTCATCTTCATGCTTAAAACCACAAAAATGTCGAAAAAATTACCACTTTTATCCCCAATTTTTTCCGTTTTTCGACTACAGTTCTTGAACTATTGAATATTTTAGGAAACAGTCAGTACATGCCAACACCTTGTAATCATATGACGACCACAGTGTAATCATGTAAAATTGGGTTCAAATGTACATATAGTCCTAATATAAAATCCCCAAATTTGACCTCCGGAGTCTCTTGGTTTATACCATCCGGTTGAAATTTTGTATGTGATGACAATATATCCTCTCTAATATTCATTCAAAAATTGGTCCTTATCGGCCCGTAATAATATATAGCCCCACATATAAACCGACACCCAGATTTGATTTCCGGAACCTTCTGAGAAAAATATTGTCGTGAGCCCAAAAATTTCATGTCCTTAAAATACGAATGCAAAATTTTGCTTAGCATAGAAGACGCATTTCTCTAATATAAAGTTTTTTTTTTCCTTGTCGATAAACTTTTCAACGAAGTCGTATTGTCCTTATAATTAAGTGATTTTACCTAAAAATGATATCATAACATGAAAGAAAACTTTTTTGGGATAAGGTCAACCTGACTTTAATAACTCAGAAAAATTATTTAAAACTAATGAAATCGTCTTTAAATTTAAAGCAAGAATTGTTCAAAACTAGGACATGCATTTCAACACTATATCTTAAAGACGTTTTTTACGTAAAACATAGCATAATTTCTACTGGAAGTCGAGTCTGAATTTGGAAAATAAAGTTGTCGTATGAAGAAAAAAGCTTAAAAATGAAAAATTCAAATTTGAAGCAAGTCTTAAAAGTATCCTTACTTGTATTCTCCGCTTCTTTGGATCGGAATCAATACCAAATTTGTTAAAGTAAAGACAAAATCTTTGGAACCGCGCATGCTTTTTTTTTCAGTGTATGAGCAAAGTTCACCCGATACGGTTGAAATGTAGTATGTAATATCCGAAAATGCCCTGTCCGTAGTTTCTGCTGTACACTGAAAAAAACATTTTTCGTTTGTGAGAAATAAAAATTCGGACAAATGAAGTTTTTTTTTGACGCTAAAAGATTTTATTTAAAAGCAAATTAAAAAGATGTGAGACTATTGTTGCAACTATTGTAATGAAATCGGAAAGTAGTCATTCTTTGGATGTCAATACTTATTCTTGCATTCCCTTTTAGATTCGAATGTGAACAACCAAATTTCTTCGATGCTGGTACACGAATTTATATAATTAATTTCATATTGGAGCGACAGCATTTCGTAGAGGGCGAAGAAACACCCGACAATCTGGGAATAGAAAAACTACTGGCAGATGGAGTCTATGAGAGCGCATACACCCTGCATGATGTGAGTTTATAGAAAAAGAAAGAAATTAATAACGCCGCCAAAAAAATTGATATAATTTTTCATTTAGGATACAGATCGTGATTTACTTTTAAGCGAATGGGCCAACATCACAAAATGGAAGCAGTAAGTGAGAAATATAAAATATGAGATATTAACCAAAATGCTGTTCCATTTTTCAGTCTACAACCTTTGGATGCTATAAAGGAATATTTTGGTGCCAAAGTAGCCATCTATTTTGCATGGCTGGGATTTTACACTCACATGTTGATACCGGTTAGCATTATGGGCATTCTATTCTTTGTCTATGGATTTTTTACATTGCACACAGATCCCATAAGGTTTGCTAAAATAAATATTATAGTAAAATTACAATGATTTAATATGTTTCCATATTCTTTTTATTTTCTAGCCAACAAATTTGCAACGATAATACAACACTTATGTGTCCACAATGTGATCGAAAATGTGATTATTGGGAACTGAACAAAACATGTGGATTTTCGAAAGTGAATTATTTGATAGATAATAATATGACGGTTGTATTTGCTTTTGTGATGGCGATTTGGGGTAAGTGTTAAAGAAAATTCTAATTATAAGTACACTGAAAAAAATATTTACGTGATATTAAAGATTACACAATCTAAATTTTAGGATGTGCAATTCATAAAAATTAAGGACAAGTTTCTTTGATATAAGGACATTTTAATTAAAATAAAGTTTATAAATACACAATCTAAATTTTAGGATGTGTAATTCATACGAATTAAGGACAAATTTCTTTGATATAATGACATTTTAATTAAAATAAAGTTTATAATCTTTGCTTCAAAAAATTAAGACACAAATTTTGGAAATTTGTGTCCCTCCGTTAGAATCGTATGTCTTTGAACTAAGGCAAATTTTCCTTAAAGTACAGAAATACGTTTTCGATTTAAAGAAATCGTCCTAAAATTAACTGAAATATTGAATCTTGATTTAAGATAAAAACGCTTCAAATATAGGCTAAGACTTATTTTTGGGGATTGTATATATCTGGTGTAAAGTTTTTTGGAATTAAGAAAAATGTTTTTACTTTGAAATATCCGTTATAATTTGGATTTCTAAACTGACATTTGTTTGTACGTAAATAGCTTTATTAATATACTGGAAAAAGGGAATTGAGCCGCGAAAAATGAAATTTCTATCCTAATTTTAATTTTATTGATCCTAAATTTAAAGCCACATAGGTCGCCAAAAAGTTTTTACTTTAAAGAAGCCGCATCTTTGGTTCGCATACGAGTATCTATGATATAGTTTTTTCCTTGTTCAAAAGTCCACAAATTTTTCAATGAAGTCGTTTTGTCCTTATAGTTAGATTATTCGTCTTAAAATTGGGTATACTAAAATGAAAGCAAATTTTATTTGAGTAAGGTAAACTTAGCTTTAATAATTCTGAAATTTTCATCAAAATTAATAAAATCGTCTTTAAATTTGTAGACTTTTTTGCTTTTTAAGTACAAAGCAAAATATTTTGAAAATTTTCAAGATTTTTTCGGAACCTTAACTTAAAGACTTTTTGACTTGAAACGAAGCATAATTTCTACTTGTAATCGAGTCCGAATTTGGAAATTAAAGTTGTCGTTAACATTATTTTAAAGGACTCTGATAGTACATGAAGAAAAAATTTTAAAAAAACTTTGACTCCTTGAATTAAGTACGCAAAACTTAAATTTAAAAGAGAATTGTGTCTTAAATTTATCTTTGCTTCAATTCTCCGCTCCTTTGGCAGACAAAATCTCTGGAACCGGGGATGCCTTTTTCAGTGTTAAGGAAGGACATAGGTGGTGACTCATTATACCCATCACCAATGTTGATGGGGTCTTAATAAGTTGCCATTCCGTTTGTAACACATCGAGATCTCAATTTCTTACATCATGGACAATGTCAAAGACCTAGAATATCCATCTGTCTATTTCTTTTAATCATGCTACAGACTTCGATGCGAGTAATAGGTGTTATCGTTCTGAAATTTTGGCCAGATTCGGTTTTTGTTTGCCATCAAGTCAACTTCGAGGATGGACTAATCGGTTCTGGGTTTGGTTTTTTGAGCAATTTTTCCGACATATTCACCGGACTCCGGATTTCTTTCCTTGAGGGAATTGTCCAAAACTAGAAGTACAATTTCCCAATTTTATTTCACGTGTTCAATCTACAGAATTTATATTCCAAATCATATGAATTCATATTTCATAAGAGTTTCTTGCTTAAGATTCCATTAAAACTGAAACAAAAATAGTTCTCATGTATAGATAAAAATTGAAAAAAATGTAAAGTGTTTCCGTATTATACCCTCCACCATAGGATGGGGGGTATATTAACTTTGTCATTGCTCTAAGGCCCCATAAAGTACAGGATATATATACCATATATATACCAAGACCCACTTGGTGAAATTTTGAGTCGATCTATCAATGTGCGTCCGTCCGTCTTTTGAAATCACGCTAACTTGCGAACGAAACAAGCTATCGACTTGAAACTTGGCACAAGTAGTTTTTATTGAAGTAGGTCGGATGGTATGGGCGATGTCGACCCCCCCAGATATAGCTTGCGGAGCGTTTTAGAGAAGCAAATTTCATCCGATCAGGTGGAAATTCGGTACGTGGTGTGAGTATGTACACTGAAAAAAAATATTTACGTTATATTAAAGATTACGCAAACTAAATTTTAGGATGCGAAATTTACAAAATATGAACGACAAATTTCTTTAAAATAATGAAATTTTAATTGAAGTAAAGTACCTTTATTAAGGTACCTTTATTAATAAACGGCGAAAAGAGATTAAAAATTTTATATATGAGATCTGTATCCTAATTTTAATTTTATTTGTCGTAGATTTAAAGCCAGTAGGTCGCTAAAAAATTCCTTATTTTAAAGAAGCCGCATCTACGGCTCGGAATCAATACCATAAGGGAAGGTCAAAATCTTTGATCCAAGTAAACTTTTTTTTTTTGAGTGTAGTCTCTAACACCCATGAAAAAATTGGTCCATATCGGCCCATAATTATATATAGCCCCCACATAAACCGCTCCCCAAATTTGGCTTTCGAAGCCTCTTCGATTCGGTGTAAATTTCATATGTTGTGTTAGTATATGACGACTAACAACCATGCAAAATTAGTCAATATATATAGACCCCATATAAACCGATCCCCAGATTTGACCTCCGGAGTCTCTTGGAGGAGCACATTTCATCAGATTCGGTTGAAATATGGTACGTTGTTTTGTATATGGCCGCTAAAAACCATGCCAAAGTCCATTGTTATATATCCCCCATATAAACAGATCCCCGGGTTTTACTTCTTGAGCCTCCTGGATTAGCAAATTTCATTTGATTTTGCTAAAATTTGGTACTAATCACACAAAACTCACAATTTAGAAGACGTTGTTAAGAAGTTTTAAGATACCTTTCCATCGGCAAGAATCACATCTGAAGAAAAGATCATTTCCACCCTATAACAAGCCCTGTAAAATTCATTGCTTCTGAGCCAAATGTGTACTTCTTCCGGATCCAAAAAGAACACTTTCATTGATTTTGTAGCTATGCTATTTGTGCTGGGTATTCAATGAAAAATAAATCAATCTGTCGGACGCATGGACCGATATAATAATGCGCAAACGGTTCAACTTTGTATACAAAAGTAAAATCTCTTGGAGATAGGTCGAAAAATATAGGGTTTCCTACTATTTTTATCCTCTGTCTGGATTTATATTGAATTTAGCACACATATAGAGAGCATCGGCATTGCATTTAGTTACAATATAAAAATAAAATTCCATTTTGCAGCTGTTATATACTTGGAACTTTGGAAACGGTACTCAGCTGTTCTAATACATCGATGGGGCCTCACAGGCTATACACATGAGGTTGAACATCCGCGACCCGAGTACTTGCATAAATTAAGGAAAAATCGAAAATTTGCTCAAAAACTGGAACAACAAGATCCGGAAAGTGTTTTTGAACCAGAGGTGCCTTTTTGGTCAACGAAGTTTATACCAAGTTTTACCAGTTACAGTATAGTGGTTCTTTCGGTAAGTAGATATACCCGAATATGTTGTTAACTTCCTAAAAAAATAATATTCTTAATATTTTTCCTATAGATATGCATATCAATTATTGCCATCTGCTCGGTAATAATCTATCGCATGGCCCAAAAAGCATCGCACAGTGTTCTGGGTGATGAAAATTCAACAGCGTACAAAGCTATGGCCATGCCCTTTACAGCGAGTATTATTGATTTAATCGTCATTTCAATATTAGACTATAGTTATAGCTATTTGGCTGTTAAGCTTACCGACTGGGAATACTGCCGTACCAAAACCGAATATGAAGAAAGTCTAACAATTAAAAATTATGTTTTCCAATTTGTGAATTACTACTCTTCACTTTTCTACATTGCCTTTTTGAAGGGTAAATTTGTCGGCTATCCCATGAAATATAATCGCATATTTGGTTTTCGCCAAGAGGAATGTATGCCTGGTGGCTGTCTCATGGAATTATGTGTACAATTGGTTATCATTATGGTTGGTAAGCAGGCGGTGAATGGCATTATGGAAATGTTGGTACCCTACCTAATGAAGAAGTTACGAAAATTCATGACTCGCGTGGGAATAAGACGTCGCAGTTCTGAAGAAAAGTTGGTCTCTTGCAATCAATGGACAGAGGATTATCATTTGGAACCATGGAGAGATAATATAATGTTTGGAGAATATTTGGAAATGGGTAAGAGGAAAAATGACTAAGAATTATTTGGTTGGCATTTTTGAATATAAAACCTGCATCTCATCAAATTTCATTAATAGTAGTCGAAATGATTGAAATTTAGCTAAATTATTTCAACAATCATGCTCATACTCAGCGACAGATAAATCTAAGGGGTTTCGCAAAACAAACGATCTCTTGGAATTTATCGCAAGTAACAGCGGTATCGGCGAATGACCGAGAAAGGCTCTCGTATGCGAGTAGAGGTTAATTCGGGCATAAATCTTGTATCTGGGTTGAGAAATAAGAGGCAAACGTTTAAGTACTGCGATAAACCCCAATAGTTGCTGGGACGGTAAAAATATTGTCTCTCTCTCTCTACTTTCATGGACAGAATAGGTGTCACAGTTCGCGTTGTTTACTGTTCTTTATCAGTTGCCGACGTTTGAGGAGATCTCCTCTCAGTAATGCTGGTGTCATTTTTGAGTGTTTCAAAGCTTCGGCTATAAAAAGGAGGACCCTTGTCATTGAGCTAAACATAGAATCGAGCAGCACTGTGTGATAAGGGAGAAGTTCACCACTGTGGTATAACAATGGGCTGTATAGTCTACGTTAACCTAAAATATAGGGTTGCCACTATACCTAACCTAACATAACAGCCGGTAGCAATCCGCAGAGCAGTATAGGGATTTCTTGATATACTTCAATTGGATACTTGAATTGAAACGAAGTTATAAGGTAACCATCGGCTGGTGGTAAAGGAGTCCATCCCACTCGAGACAGGGAAATTTCGACTTAATTTTATTTGTATCTACGTAAATTACAAACGTAGTATACGATCCGATGGTGAGTAACAATCATTTTCTTGAGTGAGTCGCGAGAATGTCTGTGAATCTCCTGAGATTTCGGGAGTCATGATTTTCGGTGCATTAGTGATTTTTTTCTGATCGTAAGTAGACGTAAATAAAGTTTTTCCACTCGTGATAGTACATTTTAAAGAGATTTTAGTGTGTAACTGAACGTGAGTACGGATTTCCATTTCGCTAGGGTGTTTACGCGTGAGAGCCACCAAAAATATCATGCGTGGAGATATGAAGATATTCACCTTTGCCTCTCCTGTGCATTCACAATAGGGACTCCAGTGAACTAAAATCGGACAATATAGTTCAACCGAGTCATGGTTTGGCTTCGAAAGATCGGTAGACCTACCTGTATTTTCAGGGAAATGCAGGACAAACATAATAATAGAAGACTATTTTACAATTTTGAACTTCAATTGTTTGTGTTCACTATCAAGAGTCAATTTTGGCCAACATCAACAGTTGATTGGTCGATTTGTCTCAATCAAATAGAAATTAATATTGCAAATATTCGAGTTGGATTTTTATTCAAAAAAAGTCGATTAGTCCCAAATCCCTAGAGGGAAAATCTATGACAATGTAGAGTATTGAATATGTCAAAGAGATGAAACATAGAATGGAGATGAATGGACGAAAACGTTGAGAATGCGGTATCACTATTTTAGATTCGGAGAAAATTTTTCTGGTTGCTGTATGTATCCATTGACATATGACTTAGAAATGCCACAAAATTATTTGATTTTCAATATTTAAAAATAAAATATTTGCATGTACAAAGCTTTTTTATTTCTTAAAAAAATACATTCTCTATCTTCTCTTCTTGCAGTTATTCAATATGGTTTTATCACCCTATTCGGTTTGGCCTTTCCACTCGCACCACTTTTGGCTCTAATCAATAATGTCATTGAAGTTCGTATGGATGCTGTGAAAATGTTGAAATATATACGCCGACCAGTCGCTCAGAGGGTTCGCAATATTGGCGTATGGCTTGGTATCATGACCGTAGTTACAAAAATTGCCGTTGCCTCATGTGCCATGATCATTGCATTCTCCACCAATCTAATACCGAAAATAATTTATAGACATGAAGTACCCAGTGACGAAGGACTGCAGAACTATCTCAATTTCACTTTAGCCTATTTTGAAACCAAAGATTATGTTGTTCATCCCCTATTGGGTGAATCGAAATACGGAAATGTGACATCGTGTCGTTATTCGGAATTCAGGAATGCACCATGGGATGATAGGCCGTATAAACGTCCAATGTTTTATTTTAAAATATTAATGGCACGTTTGGCATTTATTGTGATATTCCAGGTATGTATGGCAGATCCTCATATCAGAAGAAAATTAATAATGTAAAAAAATTGTGTGATTTACGATGTTTTCTTTGCAAGTTTAATTTTTTTGTATCTTAGCGGATATTAAAAACTGTAAGGAGAAGTATTATTATTTATTGGCCTGAATTTAAAATGTAGTGTTCTTTACATTCTTAAAATGCTGAGATTTGTCGTCGAGTCGTATCAAAAATTTAAAATAGAGTTCTTTTGGACATATAAACACATATGGCAAAATAGAATACTTATATCGGTCTATTTTTGGAACACTACACCTTAAAATTACAATTGGAATACTGTTAAAATGAATAAATTTAGGTACACCACCTGGAGTCGACTCCGGAGTCGGAGTCGAGGCTAATAAGAAATGCTGGAGTCGGAGTCGGAGCCGGAGTCGAGCAAAATTGACTCGACTCCACAGCCCTGGTTTAGAGTATAAAAATTTAAAAATTCTATTTCTTAATATTTTCGATTTCTACATCTATGTTCGAACAATAATAGCACACTTTTCAAATAATTATGTTTGGAAATTTCCAGATTTTTCTCTAACCTTAAAGGTTAAAGTGGAAGCCCGATTTATTTTCAGACTCAGTCCATTGCGATTAAACACAAAATGGAACAGAAACAAAGATTACATAAGAAATGTTACAAAAATTAATTTAAATGTCTCTACACAGAAAAAAAATATCACCAAAATATTTTCAATTAAAAAGTTAATTGATGTTGAAAATTTTTTCAATTAATAAATTAGTTGATACAATAAACTTTTTAATCGAGATAGAAACATTAAGTTAATTAAGTAAATGATTGAAAATTTAATATTTATTTAAAAAATTAATTGATACAATTAACTTTTTAATCAAATTCGGAAGACTAAGTCAATTAAAAAAGTGATGAGCATTGTTTTAATTTTTAATTAAAAATGTATTTCAAAAAAATCAACTGTTAATCCAAATAAAAACTTTAAGCCAATTCAAAAAGTAATTGAAAATAATTACCGTTGAAAATAATTACCGTTTGAAAATTAATTGAATTTTGCAATCAACATCAATTAAATTTTTAATTGAATCCATTAAAAAATTAATTGAAATTTGCTAATGAAATCAATTAATTTTGTAATCAAGATTTTTTTCTATGCTCAATTAAAACTGCGATTGATACTATCATTTTCGTGATTGAAGACATTTCAATTAAATAATTAATTGGATCAATTAATTTCGTGATTGAATCAGACAATTTTTTTTATACCCTCCATCATAGGATGGGGGTATATTAACTTTGCCATTCCGTTTGTAACACATCGAAATATTGCTCTAAGACCCCATAAAGTATATATATTCTGGGTCGTGGTGAAATTCTGAGTCGATCTAAGCATGTCCGTCCGTCTGTTGAAATCACGCTAACTTCCGAACGAAACAAGCTATCGACCTGAAACTTGGCACAAGTAGTTGTTATTGATGTAGGTAGATGGTATTGAAAATGGGCCATATCGGTCCACTTTTACGTATAGCCCCCATATAAAGGGACCCTCAGATTTGGCTTGTGGAGCCTCTAACAGAAGCATATTTCATCCGATCCGGCTGAAATTTGGTACATGGTGGTGGTATATGGTCTCTAACAATCATGCAAAAATTGGTCCACATCGGTCCATAATTATATGTAGCCCCCATATAAACCGATCCCCAGATTTGGCTTGCGGAGCCTCACAGAGAAGCAAATTGCATCCGATCCGGCTAAAATTCGGTACATGATGTTGGTATATGGTCTCTACCAACCATGCAAAAATTGGTCCATATCGGTCCATAATTATATATAGCCACCATATAAACCGATCCCCAGATTTGGCTTGCGGAGCCTAAAAGAGCAGAAAATTTCATCCGATTCGGCTGAAATTTTGTACATGATGGTCCAATTGGTCCATATCGGTCCTTAATTATATATAGTCCCCATATAAACCGATCCCCAGATTTGGCTTGTGGAGCCTCTAAGAGAAGCATATTTCATCCGATCCGGCTGAAATTTAGTACATGGTGTTGTTATATGGTCTCTAACAATCGAGCAAAAATTGGTCCACATCGGTCCATAATTATATATAGACCCCATATAAACCGATCTCCAGATTTGGCTTGCGAAGCCTCAAAGAGAAGCAAATTACATCCGATCCGCCTGAAATTTGGTACATGGTGTTGGTATATGGTCTCTAACAACCATGCAAAACTTGGTCCACATCGGTTCATAATTATATATAGCCCCCATATAAACCGATCCCCAGATTTGGCTTGCGAAGTCTCCAAAAGAAGCAAATTTCATCCAATCCGGTTGTAATTTGGAACATGGTGTTAGTATATGATCTTTAACAAGCGTGCCAGAATTGGTCCATATCGGTCCATAATTATATATAGCCCCCATATAAAACGTTCTCCAGGTTTGACCTCCGGAGCCTCTTGGAGGAGCAAAATTCATCCGATCCGGTTCAAATTAGGAACGTGGTGTTAGTATATGGTCGCTAACAATCATACCAAAATTGGTCCAATCACACAAAAATTGGTCCATATCGGTTCATAATCATGGTTGCCACTAGAGCCAAAAATAGTCTACCAAAATTTTATTTCTATAGAAAATTTTGTAAAAATTTCATTTCTATAGAAAATTTTATTTCTAGAGAAAATTTTGTTAAAATTTTATTCGGTTCATAATAAAATTTTCATCATTGTCAAAATTTTATTTCTATAGAAAATTTTGTTCAAATTTTATTCGGTTCATAATCATGGTTGCCACTCGAGCCAAAAATAATCTACCAAGATTTTATTTCTATAGAAAATTTTGTTAAAATTTTATTTCTGTAGAAATTTTTGTCAAAATTTTCTTTCTTTAAAAAATTTTGTCAAAATTTTTATTTCTATAGAAAATTTTGTGAAAATTTTATTTCTATAGAAAATTTTGTTAAAATTTTATTTCTGTAGAAAATTGTTGTCAAAATTTTATGTCTACTTTGTCAAACTGAAGTATATACGTATTGGATCGATCTTTTTTGATTTAATATATACCACGTATGGACTTACATACAATTTAGAAGATGGTGTTAGGAGGTTTTAAGATACCTTGCCATCGGCAAGCGTTACCGCAACTTAAGTAATTCGATTGTGGATGGCAGTGTTTAGAAGAAGTTTCTACGCAATCCATGATGGAGGGTACATAAGCTTCGGCCTGGCCGAACTTACGGCCGTATATACTTGTTTTTTTTTTTGTGTAATCGTGCAATGATTCAATCAAATCCAAATTTTATTGCGAAGACTTTGTATAACAAAGTTTTGTTTTTGATTTCCAAAAATCGTCTTGAGAAAATAAAGTCCATGTCTAGAAGAATATTTTTTAGGTGTACAGTGATAACTTAGGAACAACTTCCATTTTTTTGCTGGGTTGTAAGGCACATATGTATATTAAATAATTTATAATGTCCTAATTGAGAATTTAAAGCTATAAGCAATACTTCGATTGTGTTTTATATATAAACATATTTTTTGTATTGTTTCAGAATGTCATTGGAGTTTTACAGACCATTATTGCCTGGGCCATACCTGATGTTTCTGGCAAATTGGTGAGACGGATTAAACGCGAGAACTTTTTGCTACGCGAACACATTATCGAATATGAAAAACATCAAGCACAAAAGGAAGCTGCTAAAAAAATTGTGGACAAAGTTCATGGATTTGCTAACAACATTTTCAAGGGTGGCATTAATAACAATATCCTAAATAATGGATTGGGTACATTCTCTGATCCCATCGAAGAAGAAGATGATGATGTAGTGCAATTGCGTAAACGTAATGCAACACAGGATGATGCAACGCCTCTGTAGTTTTCACTGATCCTCCTTCACATAACCTTAGAGAAAGTAGTAGCGATTGCCAATGCCTCTATAGAAAATAAACGAAACTATTGTCTTTATTTCTTGACTCCATGAATTAGGATATACGATATTGTTTTTAGTTTGATTCTCCATTATCTTTTCTAAACTAACTGACATCGAATTGTTTCGTTGTCAATTTCATTGTAAACAATAACCAAGAGTTGTAAAGGAAGTGCATAATTCTAAATTTATATTTTTCTATATGGACAAACTATGGTATTAAATTATAACTATATTTTTTTTTTTACAAATACACACAGATGACAATTACTACTTATATTTCTACTATACTATTTCTAATTATAGTTGTATTTATTTTTTATTGATATTTTTGTAATGACAAAGAAAAAAAAAACAAACAAACAACAAAACACAAAACCTTAAAAACCAAACTAATGTTAAAGAAATAATAAAATGAAAACCACAAAATACTAAGTACTTAAAGTACGAGTACTAATGTTAGTTTATTTATATACAAAACTAAATAATGTTAAGTTTGAAAATTTTTAAATATAATCTATAATTGTAATACACTCAGCAGCTGATATTAAAAACAAAAAAGTAGTTTCACTTTTAAATTTAGAACCAACACAAGCCAATTGTTTTAAATTTAATTTGCCTTAAAATAGTGGAAATAGTTAAAACAACAAATAATGTAATACACTCAATTTGCCTTAATATATGTACACTAAAATTATAAAGCCAAACAGTCCAGTTTTGTATTAGGAAATTAATTTAGTTTTATATTGAATTTTGTAAAAAAAAAAAAAAAAAAAAAACAATAATGTTTGTAAGGAAGGAAAAAAAGTGCTCCGAAACAACAAAGTAATACACCTCCCTTTCTCGAAATATATAAAAAATTTTAGTAACTACACAATCAATGAAATGGATTCGATTTCTTGTTTTCTTAGGAATTTCAGTCTTAGGTTAGGTTAGGTGGCAGCCCGATGAATCAGGCTGACTTATGGCGATTTCGATTGGGAAAAAAGGTGCAACATTCTCGAAATTGATTGTAAAATATCAAGGACACTATCTTAGATTTTGGATCCGGTATCCCTCACAATATTATGCATTAACAATAACTTTAGAATGACAATATCATTTGGGCGAAAAAACAATGAGGGAAAAAGTAGTGTAACACCAAGGCAACATATTATTTGCGAAACGAAAACGCCCTTAGACTATTCAGTCCATTGTGATACCACATTGGTGAACTTCTCTCTTATCACTGAGTGCTGCCCGATTCCATGTTAAGCTCAATGACAAGGGACCTCCTTTTATAGCCATGTCCGAACGGCGTTCCACATTGCAGTGAAACCACTTAGAGAAGCTTTGAACCCATCAGAGATGTCACCAGGTGGGATAATCCACCGCTGAAAAACTTTTATGTGTTCGGTCGAATCAGGAATGGAACCCACGACCTTGTGTATGCCATTGCACCACGGTGGCTCACAATTTCAGGTTTGGTTTGGAAAACGGGATTTTTTCAAATCTCCCGAGATCCCAATAACAAACAAACTCCCTTAAATTTTGTAAAGGATGATTTTTTAAACTAATAACTTTGGGTAACATAACAGGTTGGCTGATAAGTCCCCGGTCTAACAAAGAAAAACACATTTTTTTGTCAAAATTCGTTTTTATTATTCAACATAGTTCCCTTCATGAGCGATACAACGATTATAACGACCTTCCAATTTTTTGATTGATAAGAAAAAGAATACGGTGGATGGGGAAGCAATTCCAAGCCCAATTCATGAATTTTTGCCATCGTTCTCAATGACTTGTGAAACAGGGCGTTGTCTTGGTGGAACAACACTTTTTTCTTCTTCATATGGGGCCGTTTTGCCGCGATTTCGACTTTCAAACGCTCCAATAACGCCATATAATAGTCACTGTTGATGGTTTTTCCCTTCTCAAGATAACCGATAAAAATTATTCCATGCGCATCCCAAAAAACAGGGGCCATTACTTTGCCAGCGGACTTTTGAGTCTTTTCACGCTTCGGAGACGGTTCACCGGTAGCTGTCCACTCAGCCGACTGTCGATTGGACTCAAGAGTGTAGTGATGGAGCCATGTTTCATCCATTGTCACATATCGACGGAAAAACTCGGGTGTATTACGAGTTAACAGCTGCAAACACCTCTCAGAATCATCAACACGTTGTTGTTTTTGGTCAAATGTGAGCTCGCGCGGCACCCATTTTGCACAGAGCTTCCGCATATCCAAATATTGATGAATGATATGACCAACACGTTCCTTTGATATCTTTAAGGCCTCTGATATCTCGATCAACTTCATTTTACGGTTATTCAAAATAATTTTGTGGATTTTTTTGATGTTTTCTCTTTCCTCTTTCGGGCGTCCACTGCGTTCACCGTCCTCCGTGCTCATTTCACCACGCTTGAATTTTGCATACCAATCAATTATTGTTGATTTCCTGAGCAGAGTCCGAAAACTCATTATCAAGCCAAGTTTTTGCTTCCATTGTATGTTTTCCCTTCAGAAAACTGTATTTTATCAAAACACAAAATTCATTTTTTTCCATTTTTTCACAATAACAAAAGTTGCTTCACAAAAGACGCTCTATCTCACAAACTAATTGACTTACAGACGTCAAATTTTGACACGAATCATTTGAAGGTTGGTACTATATAAAAATAATATGCATTTAATGTCAGACCGGGGCCTTATCAGCCAACCTGTTAATATATTCCTGGGTCGTGTTGAAATTCTGAGTCGATCTAGCAATGTCCGTCCGTCTTTTTGTTGAAATCATGATAACTTCCGAACGAAACAAACTATGGATTTGAAACTTGGCACAAGTAGTTGTTATTGATGTAGATCGGATGGTGTTGCAAATGGGCCATATCAGACCTCTTTTACGTATAGCCCCCCTATAGACCGACCCCCAGATTTGGCTTGCGGATCTTCTTAGTGCACCAAATTTCATCCGATCCGGTTAAAATTTTGTATGTGTTGTACGTATATGGCCTCCAACACTCATATCAAAACTAGTCCAAATCGGACCATAGTTATATATAACCTCCATATAAACCGATCCCCAGATTTGGCTTGCGGTACCTCTTGGAGGCGTACATTTCATTCAATCCATTTTAAATTTGGTTTGTGCTGTTAGTCTATGCTCTCTAAGAACCATGCAAAAATGGGTCCATATCGGACCTTGATTATATATAGCTCCCATATAAAGCAAGCCAAATCTGGGGCTTGCGGTACCTCTTGGAGGCGTACATTTCATCCGATCCGATCCGTTTTAATTTTGGTTTGTGCTATTAGTCTATGCTCTCTAAGAACCATGCAAAAATTGGTCCATATTGGTCGATAATTATATATAGCCCCCATATAAATTGATCCCTAGATTTGATATCCGGGGGTATCTGAAGATACAAATTTCAATCGATTCTTTTGAAATTTGGTACGTAATGTAAATATATGGCTTCTAAATATCATGCAAAAAATGGTCCATATGGGTTCATAGTTATACAGAGCACTTATATACACCGATCCCCAGATTTTACTTCATTTTAAAATTTTGGTAATAATCACGCAAACAATGCGCGAAATATTGTCCTTAGCGATAAAGCTCATTTCAATAGGTACATATGTAAATAAGCAGAATTGTCGATTTTGGTGAAGACCATATAGAAGTATTGTAAAAGTCACAGTTTGGTCAGGTTTATGGGTTGTTGGCATCATTGGACCGTACTTCTTCAAATATGATGCGAATCATTTGCCAGCGGACTTTTGAGTCTTTTCACGCTTCGGAGACGGTTCACCGGTAGCTGTCCACTCAGCCGACTGTCGATTGGACTCAAGAGTGTAGTGATGGAGCCATGTTTCATCCATTGTCACATATCGACGGAAAAACTCGGGTGTATTACGAGTTAACAGCTGCAAACACCTCTCAGAATCATCAACACGTTGTTGTTTTTGGTCAAATGTGAGCTCGCGCGGCACCCATTTTGCACAGAGCTTCCGCATATCCAAATATTGATGAATGATATGACCAACACGTTCCTTTGATATCTTTAAGGCCTCTGATATCTCGATCAACTTCATTTTACGGTTATTCAAAATAATTTTGTGGATTTTTTTGATGTTTTCTCTTTCCTCTTTCGGGCGTCCACTGCGTTCACCGTCCTCCGTGCTCATTTCACCACGCTTGAATTTTGCATACCAATCAATTATTGTTGATTTCCTGAGCAGAGTCCGAAAACTCATTATCAAGCCAAGTTTTTGCTTCCATTGTATGTTTTCCCTTCAGAAAACTGTATTTTATCAAAACACAAAATTCATTTTTTTCCATTTTTTCACAATAACAAAAGTTGCTTCACAAAAGACGCTCTATCTCACAAACTAATTGACTTACAGACGTCAAATTTTGACACGAATCATTTGAAGGTTGGTACTATATAAAAATAATATGCATTTAATGTCAGACCGGGGCCTTATCAGCCAACCTGTTAATATATTCCTGGGTCGTGTTGAAATTCTGAGTCGATCTAGCAATGTCCGTCCGTCTTTTTGTTGAAATCATGATAACTTCCGAACGAAACAAACTATGGATTTGAAACTTGGCACAAGTAGTTGTTATTGATGTAGATCGGATGGTGTTGCAAATGGGCCATATCAGACCTCTTTTACGTATAGCCCCCCTATAGACCGACCCCCAGATTTGGCTTGCGGATCTTCTTAGTGCACCAAATTTCATCCGATCCGGTTAAAATTTTGTATGTGTTGTACGTATATGGCCTCCAACACTCATATCAAAACTAGTCCAAATCGGACCATAGTTATATATAACCTCCATATAAACCGATCCCCAGATTTGGCTTGCGGTACCTCTTGGAGGCGTACATTTCATTCAATCCATTTTAAATTTGGTTTGTGCTGTTAGTCTATGCTCTCTAAGAACCATGCAAAAATGGGTCCATATCGGACCTTGATTATATATAGCTCCCATATAAAGCAAGCCAAATCTGGGGCTTGCGGTACCTCTTGGAGGCGTACATTTCATCCGATCCGATCCGTTTTAATTTTGGTTTGTGCTATTAGTCTATGCTCTCTAAGAACCATGCAAAAATTGGTCCATATTGGTCGATAATTATATATAGCCCCCATATAAATTGATCCCTAGATTTGATATCCGGGGGTATCTGAAGATACAAATTTCAATCGATTCTTTTGAAATTTGGTACGTAATGTAAATATATGGCTTCTAAATATCATGCAAAAAATGGTCCATATGGGTTCATAGTTATACAGAGCACTTATATACACCGATCCCCAGATTTTACTTCATTTTAAAATTTTGGTAATAATCACGCAAACAATGCGCGAAATATTGTCCTTAGCGATAAAGCTCATTTCAATAGGTACATATGTAAATAAGCAGAATTGTCGATTTTGGTGAAGACCATATAGAAGTATTGTAAAAGTCACAGTTTGGTCAGGTTTATGGGTTGTTGGCATCATTGGACCGTACTTCTTCAAATATGATGCGAATCATTAGGTAACCGTATAAACATTTATTTTCTTTTTTTTTTTGACAAAAGTGAAAAAATATGGTTTAAATCGTATGTACTCGTAACAACCTCCTTGGCTTGGATATTTAAGAGTAGTGACATAAAATTGTCTTTATAGGTTGATATAGAGTGCTTTTTGGGTGGTTTCTGGAAGCTAAATACCGAACAAAGTATCGGTGGTTATAAGGACCGCGTAATCACAACACTTGCAGATAGTAAGATCATGTGCCGAATTTTAACCGGATCGGAAGAAAATTGCGATCGCGACAAGCATAGGAAACCAAATCTCTGATGATCGAGATATATACCAATATGATTCCATTTTTTGGGCTTAATAGAAAACGAATACTGACATTATTTGCCCAATTATTGATAAGAGATAAGTTGACAACACAATGGACTAAATACTTTAAGAGAGCCATAAATAACGGGATGCCATTATACCTAAGCACAAACATGTTACATGTTTACCGACAAAAAATAAAATTTTGCTCTAAGAGATGATCATAATCCTTCTATGGGTGCATGTGCCGATATTTTACAGAATCGTATTAAAATTACCGTCCAAAGAGATCAATGAGTCCCAATTGAAGATCGTTTTTATTGGTTAGCGAACGAGCAATGACATACATTTTCATTGTCTGTGGTCAAGTTTTTATACCCACCATCACATTGCCTGAAATTAAAAATAAAGGTATTTTAGATCCAAAAATAGGTGTAATATTTGGAGAACATTTTCTGTAGAAAAAAAATTTGACAAAATCTTCTATAGAAATAAAATTTTGACAAAATTTTCTATAGAAGTAAAATGTTGACAAAATTTTCTATAGAAATAAAATTTTGACAAAATTTTCTGTAGAAATAAAATTGTGGTAAAGTTTTCTATAGAAATAAAATGTTGACAAAATTTTTTATAGAAATAAAATGTTGACAAAATGTTCTATAGAAATAAAATTTTTGACAAAATTTTCTATAGAAATAAAATTTTTGACAAAATTTTCTATAGAAATAAAATGTTGACAAAATTTTCTATAGAAATAAAATTTTGACATGATTTTCTATAGAAATAAAATTTTTACAAAATTTTCTATAGAAATAAAATTTTGACAAAATTTTCTATAGAAATAAATTTTGACAAAATTTTTCTGTAGAAATTAAATTTTGACAAAATTTTCTATAAAAATAAATTTTTGACAAATTTTTCTATAGAAATAAAATTGTGGTAAAATTTTCTATAGAAATAAAATTTTTGACAAATTTTTTATAGGAATAAAATGTTGACAAAATTTTCTATAGAAATAAAATTTTGACATGATTTTCTATAGAAATAAAATTTTGACAAAATTTTCTATAGAAATAAAATTTTGACAAAATCTTCTATAGAAATAAATTTTGACAAAATTTTTCTGTAGAAATTAAATTTTGACAAAATTTTCTATAAAAATAAATTTATGACAAATTTTTCTATAGAAATAAAATTGTGGTAAAATTTTCTATAGAAATAAAATTTTTGACAAATTTTTTATAGGAATAAAATGCTGACAAAATTTTCTACAGAAATAAAATTTTGACAAGATTTTCTATAGAAATAAAATGTTGACAAAATTGTCTATAAAAATAAAATTTTTGACAAATTTTCTATAGAAATAAAATTTTGGCAAAATTTCCTATAGAAATAAAATTTTCCCTGAATTCATTGTCTTTAAAAATTTTAATTAAATAATGAGAAGTAGAGATTTCAAAAATTTGCAAAAAAATTAAAAGATCGGCTCAAATCGGACAAATTTTTCTATAGAAGTAAAATTTTTGACAAATTTTCTATAGAAATAAAATTTTGGCAAAATTTCCTATAGAAATAAAATTTTCCCTGAATTCATTGTCTTTAAAAATTTTAATTAAATAATGAGAAGTAGAGATTTCAAAAATTTGCAAAAAAATTAAAAGATCGGCTCACAATTTGATTTCTTGACTTTTTATCGGATTTGCGATAAATAGAAAATCTAGATATTTTTTAGGTCCATAAAACCTTGTTTTGAATTTGGATTATGAGGGCGGTTCGGAAACATCTTAGCCTATCAATGAAAGAAAATAGTTAGTTTTTCAAAAATATTTTTATTTTTCAATATAATCTCCTGAAACTTCTCTATACCTAGTCCAACGCTTTTCTAGCAATTCTATCCCTTGATTAAAATAGTTTTTCCTCAAGGTCTTCAAAATATTGGTTTACAACTGTAATTGCATCTTCATTTGAGGTAAAACGCTTGCCAGCAAGGATTTTTTGTAGATTTGGGAACAAGTAAAAGTCACTGGGAGCTAAATCAGGAGAATAAGGTGGGTGGTCAAGCAACTCGTACTTTAATTCGTTGATTTTAGCCATTGTTAAAACACTCTTGTGCGCTGGTGCGTTGTCTTGATGAAATATTATTTTTGTGTGTTGTAAGCCAGAACGTTTTTCTCGAATTTTTACATTTAATTGATTTACTCTTTTGCAGATAGTCAATCAATAAAATACCTTTGAAGTCCCAAAAAACCGTTGACATAACCTTACCAGCCGATTGTATTGTTTTTGACTTCTTTGGGCACTTCCTCCAGCTTCAGTCTATTGTTTGGATTGTCCTTTTGTCTCTAGAGTATAGTGGTGGATCCAGGTCTCATCAACAGTTATGAAACGACACTTAAAATCCATTTTATTTCGCTTAAAACGATCCAAACAAGCTTGAGAAATGTTCGTTCTTATGCGTTTTTGATCGACTGTTAACAAATGCGGCACCCATCTTGCAGAAAGCTTTTTCATTTGTAGTTCTTCATGCAAAATTAAATGGACTCAATCATTTGAGATGCCCATGATATTAGAAATTTCACGCACTTTTATTCGTCGATCATTTAATACCATATCATGCACTTTGGCGACAATTTCTGTTGTTGCTGCTGTTTTTGGACGTCCACTACGTGGTTCATTTTCAATGCTTGTACGACCACGTTTAAATTCAGCAACCCAATTTTTTACTGTTGCATATGGAGGAGCACTTTCACCTAACACATTCACTATATCATTATGAATTTCTTGTCCCGATCAACCTTTTTTATGTAAATATTTAATGACAGCACGCATTTCTAATTTTTCCATTGTAAAAAAATTGCGGACACCTGTTCTATATGAAGGTGTTGCTAGATCGAAACAAAATTTAACATGTGTTCATAACAGAGATGAAAGTATCCGAAACACTTAACTTTTTTCTGTTTTTACCGCGCTTTTTATGCTAGGCTAAGAACTGCCCTCGTATAAGTTTGCTGGTCTTCTAGACACCGTATTTTTACGCGATTTACCTGTATGTGGAAATATGGAGGTATTTTAGGTCCACAAAGATATGTGCCAATTATGTTGTGTATTGGTATGAATTTAATAAAGCCCTTATAAATACAAATCCCAGTTAACTTCGTGAATGGATAGATTCTTATAATTATATGAATATGGTGTACACTGAAAATAGGTCAAAGATTTCACTTCTTTAAAGTATCAACTTACAAAAAAACACTGTTATTTGTAATTGAGACATTTTAATATATACCTGATTTGCCTACCTCATAAAAACTTATTTAAATATTTGCATACTTTTAGGAGGGTTCACGTAGTTCTAAATGTAACTTGCAAGTTTTTAGGCGGAAATTTTATGAATTTTGTGGCATAACAAAGTATATGGGTTTTAATGGCTAAAAAAGCCAGATTTATAGCTAATTCAAATCCTTTTTAGCAGGGTATGTTATCGATATAGACATAAGGTGATTAAAACACATAAAGGCCGAAAACTTTAGGCACGCCAAGCAAATTAAATTTCAGAACCAACTAATGAATACTTTATGAATCAAGAATTGCAAACACCATACCATTCATTAAATAACATACATATATTATGTACCTAAACATCATTTAAATCAATCAAAAGTAAACCTCTGTTTTTTTTGTAAATCTCTGCACATACTCTCCTCAATGCCTAGATATTAGAATTTATCCCAAAAAAATAGGTTGCAACCACTTAGTGATTAATTATAAACTACAAGGCTTGTCAAATATTTCATTAACTAAATTTTTTTGAAATTAAGGAAAACTATATATACCTGACATTAAGATTATTACAAAAAAAAAAAAGAATAATTGCACGATATGTTGTTTTAATTTGCATTTAAAATGTGTTGTTAAATAAATTTGGTGTAAGGTGATTAATGAAATCAATTACTCAAAAACTATGTCTCATTGTAAAAATAACAAAGTATAGCATATTAATATATCTATTTTTATAAGTAGTATAACAAAATTTAATAGGATTATGGAATAAATGTTATCATTCGATTCATAATAAAATTAACATTTCTCATTATTTTATCAATTAGACTGGGTAAGTAGTCTACACAACATGTTCGGATATCCATTTCAATACCATTTCCACTATCGAGACAAAATCACGAACTTAATAATTTGGTGTCCAGCATTTCATAGACTTTTGTGCACATTCTATATATGCATTTTTGAAAATGTTCTTTTTGGATCCCTAAATGTTGCAAACTTGACGCAGAAGCTATGAATTCAACATGGGCTTTTCATACGACGGATACACTAAATTTGCATGGCTTCTCAAGAATTCAGTGTTTGCCAAATGATTTTTTTTTAATATTTGTATACCCTCCACCATAGGTTGTGGTATATTAACATTGTCATTCCGTTTGTAACACATCGAAATATTGCTCTAAGACCCCATAAAGTATATATATTCTGCGTCGTGGTGAAATTCTGAGTCGATCTAAGCATGTCCGTCCGTCTGTTGAAAGCACGCTAACTTCCGAAGGAAACAAACTCTCGACTTGAAATTTGGCACAAGCAGTTGTTATTGATGTAGGTTGGATGGTATTGCAAATGGGCCATATCGGACCATCTTTACGTATAGCCCCCATATAAACGGACCCCCAAATTTGGCTTGCGAGGCCTATAAGAGAAGCAAATTTCATCCGATCCGTCTGAAATTTGGTACATGGTGTTAGTATATGGTCTCTAACAACCATGCAAAAATTGGTCCACATCGGTCCATAATTATATACAGCCCCCATATAAACCGATTTGCCTCTAAGAGAAGCAAATTTCATCCGATCCGGCTGAAATTTGGTACATGGTGTTAGCATATGGTCTCTAACAACCATGCAAAAATTGGCCCACATCGGTCCATAATTGTATATAGCCCCCATATAAACCGATCCCCCGATTTGGCTTGCAGAGCCTCTAAGAGAAACAAATTTCATCTGAGCCGGCTGAAATTTGGTACATGATGTTAGTATATGGTCTCTAATGACCATGCAAAAATTGGTCCCTAATTATATACAGCCCCCATATAAACCGATCACCAGATTTGACCTCCGGAGCCTCTTGGAAGACCAAAATTCATCTGATTCAGTTGAAATTTGGTACGTGATGTTAATATTAATATATGGCCTCAAACACCCATGCAAAAATTGGTCGATATCGGTCCATAATTATATATAGGCCCTATATAAACCGATCCCCAGATTTGACCTCCGGAGCATCTTGGAAGAGCAAAATTCTTCCCATTCGGTTGAAATTTGGTACGTGATGTTAATATATGGTATCCAACAACCATGCAGGAATTGGTTCCTATCAGTCTATAATTATATATAACTCCCATATAAACCGATCGCCAGATCTGACCTCCGGTGCTTTTTGGAGAAGCAAAATTCATCCGATCTGGTTGAAATTTGGTACGTGGTGGTAGTATATGTTATTTAACAACCATGCCAAAAGTGGTCCATATCAGTCCATAATCATTTATAGCCCCCATATAAACCGATCCCGAGATTTGGTTTTGGAGCCTTTTGTGGGTGGATTTTTCAATTTTTTGGGGTTGGCCACGAATTAAAGTCCTTTTCTCTCTAGGACGCTTAGTTTAGGAGATATGGGCAAAATAAGTTTTTCTTATTAAAAATTTAATTTTTTGTAGGTTTTGGGTGGAGTTTTCAATTTTTTGGGGGTGGTCACGAATTGAAGTCCTTTTCGCTCTAGGACGCATATTTAAGGAGATATGAGCAAAATAAATTTTTCATATAAAAATTTAAATTTTTTAGGTTTTGGGTGGATTTGTCAATTTTGTAGGGGTGGTCACGAATTAAAGTCCTTTTCGCTCTAGGGCGCATTGTTTAGGAGATATGGGCACGAATTGAAGTCCTTTTCGCTCTAGGACGCATATTTAAGGAGATATGAGCAAAATAAGTTTTTCATATAAAAATATAAATTTTTTTAGGTTTTGGGTGGATTTGTCAATTTTGCAGGGGTGGTCACGAATTAAAGTCCTTTTCGCTCTAGGGCGCTTAGTTTAGGAGATATGGGCAAAAGAAGTTTTTCATATAAAAATTTAAATTTTTTAGGTTTTGGGTGGATTTTTCAATTTTATGGGGGTGGTCACGAAAGTCCTTTTCGCTCTAGGACGCATATTTAAGGAGATATGGGCAAAAGAAGTTGTGGAGGATTTTTCAATTTTATGAGGGTGGTCACGAAAGTCCTTTTCGCTCTAGGACGCATATTTAAGGAGATATGGGCAAAAGAAGTTGTGGAGGAGCAAATTTCATCAGAGTGAGTTGAAATTTGTGGATGACCGTCTTTCGTAGAAGTTTCTACGCAATCCATGGTGGAGGGTACACTGAAAAAAATATTGTTGTGAGGTCAAAGATTTCATGTCTTTAAAATACGAATACAAATTTTGCTTAGCATAGGAGACGCATTTCTCTAAAATAAAGGTATTTTCCTTGTCCAAAAGTCGATAAACTTTTCACTGAAGTCGTATTGTCCTTATAATTAAGTGATTTGACTTAAAAATGGGTATCTTAACATGAAAGAAAAAATGTATAGGCTAAGGTCAACTTGACTTTAATAATTCAGAAAAATTCTTTAAATTTAATGAAATTGTCTTTAAATTTGTTGTCTTTTTGCATCTTGACTACAAAGCAAAAAATCGTTCAAATATAGGACATGTTTTTCAAAACTTTATTTTAAAGAAGTTTTTTACTTCAAACATAGCATAATTTCTACTGGAAGTCGAGTCCTAATTTGGAAAATAAAATTGCCGTTAACTCGTTTTTAAAGGACTTTGATAGCATATGAAGAAAAAAAACCGAGAAAGCGAAAGATTAAAATTTGCTTCCTAGAAGCAAGTGGCTCGGAATCAATACCAAATTTTTTACAGTAAAGACAAAATCTTTGGAACCGAGTATGTTTTTTTTTTTCAGTGTACATAAGATTCGGCCTGGCCGAACTTACGGCCGTATATACTTTTTTTTTGCTAGGAAATAAAACCTTAGAGATATCTTAACCAGAAATACATATATCAAAATTATATGTAAAGCAACAAAGTAAACATAATATTTATTAATTTTTTTATTCAAAAACAAACAATTTCAGTTAAGATTTCTTCGAATTGACTACAATTGGCACGAATTATGGCTTTCAAACGGCCGACAAAGACATCACACGAGATCCGGAGATTCGATATCGTCAGAAAAAGAAAAATCCCATTAATGAGACCTGTTTCCCAATTTAAATTTGATAGAGCCTAAATTTCAGGTTAGGTAGATTCATAAAGAAGCCTCATCTTTAGCTCCGAATCAAAAAAAAAAAAATCCTCAAGAGAAGGGCAAAGTTTTTGGATTCAAGTAAACTCTTTTTGTGAGTGTAGGGTTTACTAAATCGATCGATTTTTGATATCCGGGTGGAATCATTAAGTTTAAGAATCCACCGCTGAAAAACTTTTTGGTGTTCGGTCGAAGCAGGAATCGAACCCACGACCTTGTGTATGCAAGGCGAGCATGCTAACCATTGCACCACGGTGGCTTTGGAGAAAATTTCCTTTACTCTAATAATTTGTTTGCGTACGATAGTTAAATGAACTAAAAAAACGGGGAAAAATATACACAAATGAAGCATAAGGATTTACTAAATTCGTATTTCTCACAAAATAGTTCATTATTTCTTTAAATTTGCAAATTTTACTACAAATGCGCCCACCTTGAACTTCGTATGGCAATAAAGACATTCTTGCAATTTTGAACTCCAATTTTTACCTTCGAGCTACAAAATTGTTTCTTTAAGAAATGCAAAAAAAAAATTATACGTAGTAAATTTTCTTGAATTTGTCGAAAAATATTTACTTATTATTGTGATATCGGCGTGATGTCAGCGCTTGTAATACTGTTTAGTTAAAATTTTCTAAAAATAATCTAAATTTTCTAAAACTAATCAAAAGTTTTCTTCCTAGTGGGTTCACTGTTTGTTCAGTGTAGGCTTAGCTGGACAAGCGAAAAGGTGACGAGTGTCATGTGGGACACACGACAACTACGCTGCTATCAATCACTGATAAGTAGGGAATAAACATTGTGCTTCGTGAATGTGCGTGAGTGAAATTTCACTCACGCGCACACCTCTAGTACTGATGCTTGTTGTGGAAGTATATGTCGACAGCTTTCCAATAAGTTAAAGTTTTCAGTTTCGGCAGAAATTATATCGACCATGACTTTGCTCAATCCATAGGCTCGTTATCGCTTATTTTCAAAAATAGCAACATTTTTGGCTGAAACAAATGCTAAATATTATATAGAATGTGTGTGGCTTGTGGTTTCCAATAATAAACTGAAAAAGTAGTAGTGGTCAAAATAAGTACTACACCAATAAACAATATTGAATGTATTCCCAAGCTAAGAACATATACACTCATAGAAAAATTCATGCACGGCGTGCTCATTTAAAAACGATTCGTTCATGAAAGTGAATCAACACACATGTGGTGTCAAACGGAGAACAGGCGGTGTCAATCTGATAACGATAAAATGACACCATGCGTTGTCGAAATAACAACCTGCGTTCGCGATCTGAAAACGTTATGGTTACGAATTTATAAACAACGCTAAAGCTTAAGACCTCCGTTGTCATAGCTTTATCCTTTATGCTTGTAATTTACTTATAAGTATAAATATGAAATAAATAAATAAATAAATTTATAAACAAAATTAAAAAAAGATTTCCGCTACAGTGACTCGAACCTGTGTTTTCTGCACCATACGCCTTAACAGTCTTAGCACATTGCACCACCGAGGGAGTTGCCATAATAACGTCCAACGATTATTTTAAGGCTCTTCATGGCCAAAAGAAAACGAATGCCGTTCATGAAATCGTGAACATTTTGTTTTGATTTTTTGTGAACTTTTCCGTTTCATTTTGTCATCGTTCGTTCACGACTATGGAACGTAATTTTTTCCATTAGTGTATACATATACACTTAAAAAATGTTTACTTCGATCCAAAGATTTTGACCTTCTCTAACGACTTTGGTATTGCTAGCCAAAAATGCTGTTCTTTCGAAAACAAAGGCATGTTTTAGGGATTTATCTAGATTTAGATCTGGGCTCTATAAATTAGAAATTAGACTACCATTCTAATTTATCGAATTTTCATACTCTTTTTGTGACTTATTGAGATGGCTGATGATGTAAAAAAAATGTCAGTTTTGAAAATCCACAAAATTACCGATGCTTCAAAATCAAAAATGTTTTATTAATTTCAATAAAAGAAAAAAAGCAAGTATATACGGCCGTAAGTACGTTCAGGATTAATCTCATATACCCTCCACCATGGATTGCGTAGAAACTTCTACGAACGTCTGTAATCCACAATCGAATTACTTGGGTTGTAGTAATACTTGCCGATGGCATCTCAAAACTTCTTAACATCGAACAACAAAAGGGGTATATATTACAACAAAAGGCATATTAAATACGTATATATCAGTTCTTGATCGGTTTATATAGGAGTCTATAAATAATTAAAAACCGATATTAACTTTTGCGCTGTTTAGAGAGAGATAGAAGTAAATATGGGGGGTCACTTTATATGACGTCTATATACAATTGTGAACTCATATATACAAATCTTTGTTGATCGGGGGCTATATAAAATTATAGACCGATATATATGGGGGCTGTATAAAATTATAGATCGATATGAACCAACTTTTGCAGGGGTGTTACAGGGCATATATAAACACCACACACTAAATTTCAATCGGATCGGATGAAAATTGATTCTACAAGAGGCTCGGTTTATCTTGGGGCTACCGAATTGAAAGAAATTAGCCACAGAGAATTGGAAGAAATTAGTCAAGAGGCCACAGAGATCAAATCTGGGGATAGGTTAATATGGGGGCTATATATAATTATGGATCGGCATGAACAAATTTTTGCATGGTTCTTAGAGACCATATACTTACACCACGTAGTAAATTTCAAGCGGATCGGATGAAATTTGCTCCTCCAAGAGGCTTCGGAGGTTAAACCTGGGGATCGATTTATATTGGGGCTATATAAAATTATAGACCGATATGAACCAAGTCTTGCATGGGTGTTATAGGTCACATAACAAATTTCAACCGGATCGGATAAAATGTGATTCTCTAAGAGGTTCTTCACGCCAAATCTGAGGGATGGTTTATATGGGGCTATACGTAAAAAAGGTCCGACAAGGCCCATTTGGAGTACCATCCTACCTACGAGGGCGATTCGGAAACTTCTTAGCCTATCAATGAAAGAGAAAAGTTAGTTTTTCAAAAATATTTTTATTTTTCAATATAATCTCCTGAAACTTCAATACACTTAGTCCAACGCTTTTCTAGCAATTCTATCCCTTGATTAAAATAGTTTTCCTCAAGGTCTTCAAAATAGTGGTTTACAACTGTAATTGCATCTTCATTTGAAGTAAAACGCTTGCTAGCAAGGAATTTTTTTTAGATTTGGGAACAAGTAAAAGTCACTGGGAGCTAAATCAGGAGAATGATTTGGGTGGTCAAGCAACTCGTACTTTAATTCGTTGATTTTAGCCATTGTTAAAACACTCTTGTGCGCTGGTGCGTTGTCTTGATGAAAAATAATTTTTTGGTGTTGTAAGGCAGGACATTTTTCTCGAATTTGTACATTTAATTGATCCAAAGGTTGCAATAGTACTAAGAATTTATTGTTTTACCCTTTTGCAGATAGTCAATCAATAAAATACCTTTGAAGTCCCAAAAAATCGTTGTCATAACCTTACCAGCCGATTGAATTGTTTTTGCCTACTTTGGGGCACTTCCTCCGGCTTCAGTCCATTTTTTGGATTGTTCTTTTGTCTCTGGAGTATAGTGGTGGATCCATGTCTCATCAACAGTTATGAAACGACGCTTAAAATCCATTTTATTTCACTTAAAACGATCCAAACAAGTTTGAGAAATGTTCATACTTATGCGTTTTTGATCGACTGTTAACAAATGCGGCACCCATCTTGCAGAAAGCTTTTTCATCTGTAGTTCTTCATGCAAAATTAAATGGACTCGATCATTTGAGATGCCAATGATATTAGCAATTCCACACACTTTTATTCGTCGATCATTTAATACCATATCATGCACTTTAATACCATATCTGTTGTTGTTGCTGTTTTTGGATGTCCACTACGTGGCTCATATTTGTATACCCTTCACCATAGGATGGGGGGTATATTAACTTTGTCATTCCGTTTGTAACACTTCGAAATATTGCTCTAAGACCCCATAAAGTATATATATTCTGGGTCGTGGAACGAAACAAGCTATCGACTTGAAAATTGGCACAAGTAGTTGTTATTTATGTAGGTCGGACAGTATTGCAAATGGGCCATATCGGTCCACTTTTACGTATAGCCCCTATATAAACGGACCCCCAAATTTGCCTTGCAGACCCTCTAAGAGAAGCAAATTTCATCCGATCCGGCTGAAATTTGGTACATGGTGTTAGTATATAGTCTTTAACAACCATGCAACAATTGGTCCACATCGGTCCATAATTATATATAGCCCCCATATAAACCGATCCCCCGATTTGGCTTTCTGAGCCTCTACGAGAAGCAAATTTCATCCGATCCGGCTGAAATTTGGTACATGGTGGTAGTATATGGTATTCAACAACCACGCAAAAATTGGCCCCCATCGGTCCCATATAAACTGATCCCCAGATTTGGCTTGCGGAGCCTCTATTTAAGAGAAGAAAATTTCATCCGATCCGGCTGTAATTTGATACATGGTGTTAGTATATGGTTTCTAATGACCATGCAAAAATTGGTCCATATCGGTGCATAATTATATATAGCCACATATAAACCGATCAACAGATTTGACCTCCGGAGCCTCTTGGAACAGATTTGACCTCCGGAGCCTCTTCATCTGATTCAGTTGATATTTGGTACGTGGTGTTAATATAAGGCCTCAAACACCCATGCAAAAATTGGTCGAAATCGGTCCATAATTATATATAGCCGCCATATAAACCGAAGCCCAGATTTGACCTCAGGAGCCCCTTGGAAAAGCAAAATTCATGCGATTCGGTTGAAATTTGGTACGTGATCTTAGTATATTGTATCCAACAACCATGCATGAATTGGTTCATATCAGTCCATAATTATATATAGCCCCCATATAAACCAATCCCCAGATTTGACCTCCGGTGCCTTTTGGAGAAGCAAAATTAATCCGATCTGGTTGAAATTTGGTACGTGGTGGTAGTATATGATATTTAACAACAATGCCAAAAGTGGTCCATATCAGTCCATAATCATTTATAGCCCCCATATAAACCGATCCCGAGATTTGGTTTTGGAGCCTCTTGGAGGAGCAAATTTCATCCGAGTCAGTTGAAATTTGGTACATTGTGCTAGTATATGGCCGTTAACAACCATGCCTAACTAGGTCCATGTCGGTCTATAGTTATATATATAGCCCTCAGATAAATCGATCCCCAATCACACAAAAATTGGTCCATATCAAGTTCATAATTGTATATAGCACCCATATAAGCGACCCCCATATTCGATGTATATAGCCCCCATATAAGCGACCCCAAGTAATTCGATTGTGGATGACAGTCTTTCGTAGAAGTTTCTACGCAATCCAAGGTGGAGGGTACATAAGATTCGGCCTGGCCGAACTTACGGCCATATAAACTTGTTTTTTTTTTTTTATTTTTAATAGTTTATCTTTATCTTTAAAAATTTATCTTAAAGTCCTTATGACTTATATTATGAACTTACCATTAATTAGCATTTCTTTATTTTAAAGAAATTTATAATTTTGCATATTGTGTCAATAATTTGTCAGTGTATATTTTATTTATATATTTGAGATTATTTCCTATGAACAATATAAACCATAGCTGGGGGGGTAAGCTAAAATAAAGTCAGTATTCTTGTGAGTTTTATTATCAACAGAACGGAAATAAAACATCGCATAAAATTGAAAGAGAATAATTTCATTTCATGATAAATCTCAGTGTCATATACCAGTGAAGCATTTCTAAAATAATGGAAAAAATTGCTTTGCAAGAGATGTCTTCTTCTGGGGTGAATGATAGTTGTGTGTTTTTGTAATAATATACTAAATTCTAGAAAAAGTTATTATACTAAACCCTTTTTGCAAAAAAAAAAAAAAACAATAAACAAACAAAATAAACAAACAAAAAAAAAACATCATATTTAAGGGCGATTTCAATAACATTTACGATTTGTTTAGGATGAATTGACCTCATTTCAATTTGAAATCTGAATTCCTAATTCTAAGGACAACACGCCTTCATTGAAAACTTGACCGATTTTTGGTCAAGGAAATTATTTTTGTTACAACGAAATTTTATGCTTGGCAAAACTCGCATTGTGAAATATTAAAGATAAACATCGTGTGTGCAAAATTTAATGACTAAAAGTGGTTGCTATATAATAGTATATGAAGTTTTGTGACACGAAGTGCTACCAATTTATTTTTATTTTGGAGTGAAAAAAATTTAAACAAATTCAAATGACAAAATGGAGGTACGCGAAATCAAAATTTCAGCGTCCATTCTCTTTCCCCCAATCTGACCTCATTTTGCCTTTAAGTTGGCCAAAACTAATTGCAAGCTACACAGAAAAAAATATCACCAAAATATTTCCAATTAACAAGTTGATTGAAGTTGGAAATTTTTCAATTATAAATTAATTGATACAATTAACTTTTTAGACAAGATAAAAACATTAAGTTAATTAAGGCAATGATTGAAAATTTAAAAATGTTTAATTAAAACATTACCCAGCAAAAAAGCGTTGTCAAAAATGTAATGAAAATGTTCTTTTTGGATCCGGAAGTAGTGCAAAATTGACGCAGAAGCAATGAATTTAACATGGACTTGTCATAGGACGGAAGTCCTCCATTTCAACAGCCGTTACACTGAATTTACATCACTTCTTTAGGTGTCATCCGAATTCAATGTTTTGGATGTAAATTAAAAAAATCTGTGATACTTTGTCAAATAAATAATTTTTATATTTTTTAATGGATTCTAACGCTTGTCTGAAACGTTTGACCTCAAATATTTTCAAAAATTCACAATTTTCTCAGATTGGATTTAGATTTTTTTCAAAAAAATTTAAATGATTTGTACAATTTTATGAATTCTTACTCTGTTTTTAACCTATTTGAAACAAAAAAAGTTAAAATTACCCATTAAAAATATGAAAAAAAAGATGTTATAAAAAATTGAATGAAAAGAACTTTCTAGGTAGTTAAAATAAAGAACATCATTGGGAGTGCATCCTCTGGAAGTGCTTTTAAAGTTGTGCCTTTGGAAGATCTTCAAAATTTTTTTGCTGGGTAATTGATACAATAAACTTTTTAATCAAGTTCGGAAGACGAACTCAGTTAAAAACGTTATGGATTTTTTTTTTTTTTAATTTTTAATTAAAAGTTATTTCAAACAATCAATTGTTAATCAAACTAAAAACACTAAGTCAATTCGGAATGTAATTGAAAATAGTTACTTTTTTATTTAAAAATTAATTGTGTATTGCAATCAACATCAATTAAATTTTAAATTGAATCAATTAACAAATTAATTAAATTTGCTAATGAAATCAATTAATTTTTTAATCAAGATTTTTTATGCCCATTTAAAACTGTGATTGATACTATCATTTTCGTGATTGGCGACATTTCAATTAGAAAATAAATGGATCAATTAATTTCATGATTGAATCAGAATAAATCTGCCGATCCATACACTCAAAAGATTGGATATTGATTTCGATGGAAAGATGGCGTATCTTAAAATAAAATGATATGTGGCTGCAATGTAATGCCACTAAGTGATTGAATGAATGAATGAATCTTTCTTTATTGATAAATTCTTTTCTATAGCTCACAAAATTAATAAATAATAAATTTGTTCTTAATCAATTGAAGATTTTACGACTATGACAAAAGTCGTCAGTCGAATCTTTTAATTGTCAGAATTAAATTTCATTACTTTACATACAAATACAATTTTGCAAAATGTTTAAAAATTAAAAGTTACTTATGAAAATTCTGTTAAGATTAATTTTCTACAATTCAATGCAGATTTCAAGTATCCAATAAGGTTTTTCCAATCCATATACTGTCTTCCAGTCAGTAAGTTGATTATTTCTGTTAGGGTCAATACTGTTTTTTAAAGAAGCATAGTCCGTAATTAATAACCATTGGATATTTGCCGAGGAAATTTTGTTGAGTTTCTTTTTCCTGTAAATTGCATAGTGAGCAGAGTACACTACCTTCTCGCAAGGCAAATGGTGCATTTGCATTAAGCCGTATTAAGTCCGAGCGTGCCTTAAATACAACTTATTTATATACAGTCTACCTCTGGTGTGATCAAGAAGCCTATAAATTTCCGACTGACTTTCAACAGCTTTTCTAAAATTTTTACTTGCGTCGTTTATTTAAAGACGTCTTAATATTGTTTCATTGAATGATATACAATCCAATTCCGACGATGTCAATTGGAGCGAGCTAATACCTAGTTTATATACCACCAAGTAAACCACTATAATTATACCCTCCACCATAGGATGAGGGGTATATTAACTTTGTCATTCCGTTTGTAACACATCGAAATATTGCTGTAAGACCCCATAAAGTATATATATTCTGGGTCGTGGTGATATTCTGAGTCGATCTAATCATGTCAGTCCGTCCATCCGTCCGTCTGTTGAGATCACGCTAACTTCCTAACGAAACAAGCTATCGACTTGAAACTTGGCACAGGTAGTTGTTATCGATGTAGGTCGGATGGTATTGAAAATGGGCCATATCAGTCCACTTTTACGTATAGCCCCCATATAAAGGGACCCTCAGATTTGGCTTGTGGAGCCTCTAACAGAAGAATATTTCATCCGATCCGGCTGAAATTTGGTACATGGTGTTGGTATATGGTCTCTAACAACCATGCGAAAATTGGTCCATATCGGCCCTTAATTATATATAGCCCCAAATATAAACCGATCCCCAGATTTGGCTTGTGGAGCCTCTAAGAGAAGCATATTTAATCCGATCCGGCTGAAATTTGGTACATGGTGTTGGTATATGGTCTCTAACAACCATGCAAAAATTGGTCCATATCGGTCCATAATTATATATAGCCCCCATATAAACCGATCCCTAGATTTGGCTTGTGGAGCCTCTAAGAGAAGCATATTTAATCCGATCCGGCTGAAATTTGGTACATGATGTTTGTATATGGTCTCTAACAACCATGCAAAAATTGTTCCACATCGGTCCATAATTATATATAGCCCCCATATAAACCGATCCCCAGATTTGGTTTGTGGAGCCTCTAAGAGAAGCATATTTCATCCGATCCGGCTTAAATTTGGTACATGGTGTTGGTATATGGTCTCTAACAACCATGCAAAAATTGGTCCATATCGGTCCTTAATTATATATAGCCCCCATATAAAACGTTCTCCAGATTTGACCTCCGGAGCCTCTTGGAGGAGCAAAATTCATCCGATCCGGTTCAAATTAGGAACGTGGTGTTAGTATATGGTCGCTAACAACCATACCAAAATTGGTCCAATCACACAAAAATTGGTCCATATCGGTTCATAATCTTGGTTGCCACTAGAGCCAAAAATAATCTACCAAAATTTTATTTCTATAGAAAATTTTGTCAAAATTTTATTTCTAGAGAAATTTTTGTTAAAATTTTATTCGGTTCATAATAAAATTTTCATCATTGTCAACATTTTATTTCTATAGAAAATTTTGTTCAAATTTTATTCAGTTCATAATCATGGTTGCCACTCGAGCCAAAAATAATCTACCAAGATTTTATTTCTACACTCAAAAAAAAGTGAACTCTCTATTTCACTAAAGCCAATTTAACTTTATTTTAGTTCATGGAATTATTATGTTTGAAGAAAGTTTCCTCTACGCTAATAATTTTATGTGTACGTTAGTTAAATTAACTAAAACCGAGGGAAAAAATATACACAAATGAAGGATAAAGATTAACTAAAATCGTGTCTTCCACAAAATAGTTCAATATTTCTTAAAATTTGTAAATTTTACTACAAATGCGTTCATCATGAACTTCGTATGTCACTAAAGACATTCTTGCAATTTTGAACTCAAAATTTTTCCTTCAAACTACAAAATTTTCTTTAACAAGTGAAAAAATTTAATTATGTCTAATAAATTTTTTAGAATTTGTCGAAAAATATTTACTTATTTTTATGACATCAGCGTGATGCCAGCGTTTGTTATACTGTTTAGTTAAAATTTTCTAAAAATATTCAAAATTTTCTAAAATTAACCGAAATTTTTCTTCCTGGTGAAAATTTTATTTCTATAGACAATTTTGTTAAAATTTTATTTCTGTAAAAAATTTTGTCAAAATTTTATGTCTACATTGTCAAACTGAATTATATACGTATTGGATCGATCTTTTTTGATTTAATATATGCCACGTATGGACTTACATACAATTTAGAAGATGGTGTTAGGAGGTTTTAAGATACATCGGCAAGCGTTACCGCAACTTAAGTAATTCGATTGTGGGTGGTAGTGTTTAGAAGAAGTTTCTACGCAATCCATGATGGAGGGTACATAAGCTTCGGCCTGGCCGAACTTACGGCCGTATATACTTGTTTTTTTTTTTTTTTTTTTTTTTAATTTTAACACATTTGCGATTTCGGCCATCTTAGAGGCATTTTGAGGACTTGTTTAAAAAATATATTTCTGAATTTCAATTCTTTTTTGATTTTGTTTTATAATTGTTGTAAGTTTTCCATTAAAAAAATAAATCTGGTTTTAACAACGCTTTGTGGATATCTCAAAATGTGGAGTAAAATTTAGTTAAATTTTCGTGCGATGTAGTTAATTCTTCCTATAAAACAGTTCACTTTTTTTCGGTACAGGGCTTCAATACTTCGTTTAGTTTAATTTAATTGTTAATGGCATACAAGTGGAGTCTTGAGCTTTTTTGATTTTAAACAAAGGTTCAATATCTCAACATTATTCCAAAAACGTTTTTCTTTATGTGAAGAAAAGTTTGGCGATCTTCAAAGACTTGCGACATGATAGGATTGTTCAAATTTCAAAAGTTATTAGTAAAAAGAAGTGATGCAAATTCAATACAACGGCTATTGAAATGGTGAACATCCGTCCTATGACAAGCCCATGCTAAATTCATTGCTTCTGCTGCAATTTAGCACCACTTCCGGATCCAAAAAGAACATTTCCACTACATTTTTTGCCAAGTTTTTTTTATTGGGATGTATTATCATTTTTATTAGACATTTTACATTACTAATAGTTTTTATTATTTTCTTATATAAATTTTGTCTGCAATTTAGCAATATCGTCATTTCAAAGATGGAATACGAAAAGTCGATTTTGTTCTGGCATTTAATACACAAATCGATAACATGGAGAACATCAAAAAAAGGACAATTTTTGAAACGAACCTCGAAAAAGAAGGCCTACATCTGGAACGAGATATTAGTCAGCACATACATTTTGTAAAGATACATATACCCAATGAAGTTTTGTATCGATATGCGGAAATTTTAAAAGTTAAGCTACCAATGATAACGGTGAGTATCGATGGCATTAAATAGATTTTTTCTATCCAAAAAAGGATAATTTACAAAGGACGCCGAAAAAATTGTATATCGCAATTTTGTTTTCACACTATTTTGATTATAGAGCATCCCAGCACAAAAAATTGGAAGTTCTTCCAAAAGCACAACTTTAAAATCACTTCCAGAAGATGTACTCCCAATGATGTTCTTTGCAAAGCCCTATAGACTGCAAAGGAAGAGAGATATGTTTGTACGAATTTATTTCGGCATTAGCCTGCTATCATGTAAAACTTTTTTTCGGAAGGTTATTTCTATATGAAATTTTGTAAATTTTTCTATAGAACTTTTTTCAAAACTTTATTTCTATAGAAAATTTTGTGAAAATTTTATTTCTATAGAAAATTTTGTTAAAATTTTATTTCTATAGAAAATTTTGTCAAACTGAATTATGTACGTATTTAATCGGTCTTGTTTAATTTAATATATACCACGTATGGACTTATTTACAAATTAGAAGGTGGTGTTAAGAGGTTTTAAGATACCTTGCCATCGGCAAGCGTTACCGCAACCCAAGTAATTCGATTGTGGATGGCAGTGTTTAGAAAAAGTTTCTACGCAATCCATGGTGAAGGGTACACAAGCTTCGGCCTGGCCGAATTTATATATACTTGTTATACCCTCCATCATAGGATGGGGGTATATTAACTTTGTCATTCCGTTTGTAACACATCGAAATATTGCTCTAAGACCCCATAAAGTATATATATTCTGGGTCGTGGTGAAATTCTGAGTCGATCTAAGCATGTCCGTCCGTCCGTCCGTCCGTCTGTTGAAATCACGCTAACTTCCGAACGAAACAAGCTATCGACTTGAAACTTGGCACAAGTAGTTGTTATCGATGTAGGTCGGATGGTATTGAAAATCGGCCATATCGGTCCACTTTTACGTATAGCCCCCATATAAAGGGACCCTCAGGTTGGGCTTGTGGAGCCTCTAACAGAAGCATATTTCATCCGATCCGGCTGAAATTTGGTATATGGTGTTGGTATATGGTCTCTAACAACCATGCAAAAATTGGTCCACATCGGTTCATAATTATATATAGCCCCCCATATAAACCAATCCCCAGATTTGGCTTGCGGAGCCTAAAAGAGAAGCAAATTTCATCCGATCCGGCTGAAATTTGGTACATGGTGTTGGTATATGGTCTCTAACAACCATGCAAAAATTGGTTCACATCGGTCCATAATTATATATAGCCCCCATATAAACCGATCCCCAGATTTGGCTTGCGGAGCCTCAAAGAGAAGAAAATTTCATCCGATCCGGCTGAAATTTGGTACATAATGTTGGTATATGGTCTCTAACAACCATGCAAAAATTGGTCCATATCGGTCCTTAATTATATATAGCCCCCATATAAACCGATCCCCAGATTTGACTTGCGGAGCCTAAAAGAGAAGCAAATTTCATCCGATCCGGCTGAAATTTGGTACATGGTGTTGGTATATGGTCTCTAACAACCATGCAAAAATTGGTTCACATCGGTTCATAATTATATATAGCCCCCATATAAACCGATCCCCAGATTTGCCTTGTGGAGCCTCTAAGAGAAGCATATTTCATCCGATCCGGCTGAAATTTGGTACATGATGTTGTTATATGGTCTCTTACAACCATGCAAAAATTGGTCCACATCGGTCCATAATTATATATAGACCCCATATAAACCGATCTCCAGATTTGGCTTGCGAAGCCTCAAAGAGGAGCAAATTTCATCCGATCCGCCTGAAATTTGGTATATGGTATTGGTATATGGTCTCTAATAACCATGCAAAAATTGATCCACATCGGTTCATAATTATATATAGCCCCCATATAAACCGGTCCCCAGATCTGGCTTGCGAAGTCTCCAAGAGAAGCAAATTTCATCCAATCCGGTTGTAATTTGGAACATGGTGTTAGTATATGATCTTTAACAACCGTGCCAGAATTGGTTCATATCGGTCCATAATTATATATAGCCCCCATATAAAACTTTCTCCAGATTTGACCTCCGGAGCCTCTTGGAGGAGCAAAATTCATCCGATCCGGTTCAAATTAGGCATGGTCGCTACAAACCATACCAAAATTGGTCCAATCACACAAAAATTGGTCCATATCGGTTCATAATCATGGTTGCCACTAGAGCCAAAAATAATCTACCAAAATTTTATTTCTATAGAAAATTTTGTCAAAATTTTATTTCTAGAGAAAATTTTGTTCAAATTTTATTCGGTTCATAATAAAATGTTCATCATTGTCAAAATTTTATTTCTATAGAAAATTTTGTCAAAATTTTATTTCTATAGAAAATTTTGTTCAAATTTTATTCGGTTCATAATCATGGTTGCCACTCGAGCCAAAAGTAATCTACCAAGATTTTATTTCTATAGAAAATTTTGTCAAAAGTTTATTTCTATAGAATATTTTGTTAAAATTGTATTTCTGTAGAAATTTTTGTCAACATTTTCTTTCTATAGAAAATTTTGTCAAAATTTTTATTTCTATAGAAAATTTTGTGAAAATTTTATTTCTATAGAAAATTTTGTTAAAATTTTATTTCTGTAGAACATTTTGTCAAAATTTTATGTCTACTTTGTCAAACTGAATTATATACGTATTGGATCGATCTTTTTTGATTTAATATATACCACGTATGGACTTACATACAATTTAGAAGATGGTGTTAGGAGGTTTTAAGATACCTTGCCATCGGCAAGCGTTACCGCAACTTAAGTAATTCGATTCTGGATGGCAGTGTTTAGAAGAAGTTTCTACGCAATCCATGATGGAGGGTACATAAGCTTCGGCCTGGCCGAACTTACGGCCGTATATACTTGTTTTTTTTTTTTAATTTTAATACATTTGCGATTTCGGCCATCTTAGAGGCATTTTGAGGACTTGTTTAAAAATATATTTCAGAATTTCAATTCTTTTTTTGATTTTGTTTTATAATTGTTGTAAGTTTTCCATTAAAAAAAAATAAAATTTTGAAAAAGTACCGTTATTTTTTGCAAAATCCTATCGAGGCACTGCGCGACACCCCCAACCTTCACTGAAAATTTCATGCAAATCGAAGAACTTATACCCAATTGTAAAAAGTCGGGCAAAGTAGAGGTCCCCCTTCCTGTTAAAATATCAGAACATCATGTAACCCATATTTATTTTATAACCTCTGCCAAGTCCTCTGTTAATTTCAAGGAAATCGGAGAAGTTTAGTTTTTTCACTTTAAAAAAGTCGGACAAAGGGGAAGTCCCCTTCCCCGACTAAATATCGAAATATAGAGTAGTGGATCGGACAATTTTGATTGTAAACTTTAAATACACCGTGAAATTAATTACAATGGTAATCTTTGCTAGTCTTCGAAAAAACATTTGGTATACATGGTGATTCTACCCTCTTTAATTGATTTAGATTTAATACCTTCGATATCATTATTCGTTTAATTAACATTTAATTTGCTTTATTATTTCATTTAATCATACTTAATTGCTGTTTATAAAAATTATTTTATAGACAAGTCTAAAATAATATAGTAAATACATCTATATACTACGTAAAAAATCACATTCATCGAGTATGAACATTCATACATACATATATAAACAACCTACGACATTTCCTATGAGCATCTAACTACATACATACAAACAAAAGATGGGTGAGTATATTTGTTTAGCTAATAATCAATCACCATAATTAATAACCACCGGCATAGGCTGATGAAGAAGCTGAAGCAGAAGCACTAGCATATGCACCAGATTTTCCATGTCCGCCACCACCACCACATTTGTTTGTCGGGCATCCACCACTGCCATTATTTCCGTCTGAGAATCCTGGTCCACCAAAACCGAAAGCCCCACTACCAGCTGTGGCAAAACTAGAAGCACTACTGAAAGCTCCAGCACCAGCACCAGAGAAATTTGGTATAAGAGAAGCAAAACCGTTACCACCGTCAATTCCAGGTCCTTTGTGGCCAGCTCCGGATCCTCCAGGTCTGCTTCCTCCTCCTGGCTTAGAACCGTAGCCACCATGTCCTCCAGGGCTTCCATCAAAGCCGCCAAGACCTCCATGACCACCACTTCCAGGTTTACCACTATAGCCACCTCCTCCACCAGCGGCACCACCACCTGCTCCACCACCAGCACCACCACCGGCACCACCATCTGCTCCATCTCCAGCACCGTTACCATAACCACCTTGATTGCCAGGGCCACCGCCGTAACCACCATCTCCTCCTGGGCTGCCGGGACTTCCGGGTTTTCCATTATAGCCCCCTACACCGCCGTGCCCTCCTGGGCCACCACCATATCCACCAGCTCCGGCTCCTCCTCCACCGCCGCCACCAAAACCACTTGGACTTCCAGGTCTGCCACCATGACCTCCTGGGCCACCACCATATCCACCAGGACCGGCGCCCCCACCGCCTCCGGCTCCTCCACCGCCTCCGGCTCCTCCACCGCCTCCGGCTCCTCCACCACTGCCGCCACCAAAACCACCTGGGCTACCGGGACTTCCAGGTCTGCCATCATGACCATATCCACCAGCACCGGAGCCACCACCGCCTCCGGCTCCGCCGCCGCCGCCACCACCACCACCATAACCACCTGGGCTACCTGAACTTCCAGGTCTTCCACTATAGCCACCTAATCCACCATGACCTCCTGGGCCCCCACCATATCCACCTGCTCCGCCTCCAGCCCCACCTCCTCCGCCTGCTCCACCCCCACCGCCGCCACCGGCACCACCATAACTTCCGTCGCCACCGGGACTTCCAGGTCTGCCACCAAAACCGCCTTGTCCACCCGGGCCTCCATATCCACCTGCTCCACCTCCGGCACCACCACCACCACCTCCTGCTCCACCACTACCGCCTCCAGCACCGCCACCATAGCCGCCGTATCCTCCTGGACCAGCAGGTTTTCCACTTTGGCCTCCTACTCCACCATGTCCTCCAGGTTTGTTGCCATATCCACCAGCACCACCTCCACCTCCTGCACCACCTCCTGCACCACCACCATAACCGCCATCTCCACCTGGACTACCGGGACTTCCAGGTCTGCCACCTAATCCGCCATGACCTCCTGGTCCACCATTATAACCACCAGCACCGCCACCGCCTCCGGCACCACCTCCGCCTCCAGCTCCACCGCCACCACCACCATAACCGCCATCTCCACCTGGACTACCAGGACTTCCAGGTCTGCCACCTAATCCGCCATGACCTCCTGGTCCACCATTATAACCACCAGCACCGCCACCGCCTCCGGCACCACCTCCGCCTCCAGCTCCACCGCCACCATATCCACCCGGGCTTCTACCAGG
This sequence comes from Haematobia irritans, assembly GCF_050003625.1. Taxonomy (NCBI): domain Eukaryota; kingdom Metazoa; phylum Arthropoda; class Insecta; order Diptera; family Muscidae; genus Haematobia; species Haematobia irritans. Next base: position 89,191,231 of record NC_134399.1, read on the forward strand.
TCCGACTGGGCCACCATTTTCGACAGAACTAGGGAAAGTTATTGGACCACCACCATAACTGCCAGGTTGTTTGGATCCTCCACAAGAACCTCCTCTGCAAGGTGAAGGATTTGGATTTACACCTGGATGCCAATCTGAGGGGCTACCTATAGAGTTAAGATTAGGATCAGCACTTGGTTGCCATGGTTGATTTCCAGTTGCTGGTGGAATGTAAGATACATCAGGTTTTTTAATAGGGCTGCCAGGTCTATTGGCTTTACCAGAACCACTTGGTCCACATAATCCACCATTACTGCAGCCACCAGGGCCGCTAGAAATGCCACCATGAGCACCGGCAGAGATTCCAACACCTACTTTACCTCCAGATAAGAAGGGATTACCCGATTTTCCAGGACCACCAGGACCTCCACCAAAACCAAATCCAGCTCCCCCACCGCCGCCTCCACCAAAGCCACCACCACCAGCGTGTAATTTACCAACTCCATCCAAAATGCCTCCAACAACACCGGCTATTCCATGCTTAAGACCATTCAAGTTGATTTCTTTGTGTATACTAATCCCACCTCCAGGCAAGAATGGATTTCCAGATCCACCACCTGCATTTCTACCGCCACCTCCTCCTCCACTGCAACCACCATTGCATCCACCGCCAGCACTTGAAGAGAAACTACTGGCACTAGCACTTGCAGAAGCGGAGGCTCCTGCACCACCATAGCCTCCAGCCATTGCTGAAAAAAATAACACAATATTCCATATTAATCGATATCTGGCATAATCCATTAATATTTCTTTCCCGATTACTTACCCATATGACTTGTGGCCAAGAAAACAATTAACGTTAAACCTTGAAATCTCATCTTTTGCCTTAAAATGGCACTACAGCTTCGAAGCTGACTAGCTCGTGCCATGTTGGAATTCGAATTGTAATGACCCCATCACTTACAGTGTGAATTTATACCCACCAACAAATGCCATTTGGGATTTGATCAACAATTTTATTACTAATTAACCCAGTCTAGGTTCATCTTAATGAAATTCCCTACCATAGTTCTCGGTGCAAGTGAAGGAGGAGGTGTATTGTTGCAAATACAGTTCATCCACTCTATAAGTTTCGCTGCATTGACAGCAGTACTGGGAAACAATGACTCCAGCTTTTTTGCAGGTCATACTAGCAGCGTGGGTATTTTGCATAGAAATATGGGAAATACCTAGAAAGACAACAATAACAATCATTAGAATAGATTTTGTTCTACGATTAACACGATTTTCATTGAACAACACTCTTTTTTTAATCGAAACTAACATCGATTCCAAAATACATTTGCAGGTAGTTAATGCCAGACATTGTAACTACTGGAAACAGTAGAGTTTTTTGGGGTTTTTGCTCATGCAAATGATGGTGAATCATTACGTTTTGAGGTTTTTCGTCTGATGCGGTTTTCCAAAATATGACGTTTAGCAAAAATCCATGACGTCTGGATTTTTTGTATTTTGTATGATATAATATTATCAGAGAAGGGATAGATTATTTATTTTCCAAAAAATAACTGTGACCGCCTGTTTATATGTACGCATGACCTTACGACTATTCCTCATTTTAATTAAAGTACACCGAAAAAAATAGGTACGATTGAGTAAGAAGAAGTACATATGACTGAGAGTTAAAATCTGCTATGAATTGATTACAAAATTTAACGGAAGATGGTATTTTACAACATAAAATTATGGATTATATATAATTTAGTTTAATTTTTATGAATTTTGACGTTGAAAATACTTGTATACATATGGTAGATTTCGGCTATACCCCCTTAGAACATTGTATATACTGATATTCTTTTGTGGGGAGCGAAAATTTAGACAAACGGCATTTTCTAAAAATGTCTCTTTAAAACCACATTAAAAGTCAAAATCGTCGCTTCTATTTCGTTCTTGAGAAAAATTGTTTTTCGTTGGGCCCAATATATTAGCTTTATCAAAGAATGCGAATTCTTCGTATAGAGGGTGGTATAGGAAAAGATTATTTTGTTCTACATAGTCAAAACATGTTGTAAGTAATCAGTTATTTCTCAACTCCAACACCTATCTACAAAAACTTTGACTTTTTGGAAGAAACCTACGACAAAGAGAAAGAAATTCAATTGAAATACAAAAACCTATAAAACGTGGGTCAAAACCCGGTTTTCGATACTAACCGAAAATGCCTATTTTTCGCAATCCAGTTTCGGTTTGTGCAATTGAATCTGTTTATTCGGTTGACGGGTGTCGGTTTTGGACACTATAGATTGACCGTCGTTTCAGAACTCCCACATTTCTCATCAGAACCCTCTACTTGCAACAAAACTATCAATCACTTATCAGAATAAATTCGGACAATGTGAATTACATTCGAATATCCTGGAAAAAGGGTTTTGATCGTCGAGTTAGCCTTCATAAATTTGCACATACATACAACTTTTACTTTGCCAAAGTCATATCATCAATTTGAGTGCAGTTGGCTTGGCTTTTTTTTGAGCACGCTTCCTCTTTCTTTGTTTATTGTACCCTCCACCATAGGATGAGGGTATAATAACTTTGTCATTCCGTTTGTAACACATCGAAATATTGCTCTAAGACCCCATAAAGTATATATTCTGGGTCGTGGTGAAATTCTGCGTCGATCTAAGCATGTCCGTCTGTCCGTCGGTTGAAATCACGCTAAATTCCGAACGAAACAAACTATCGGCTTGAAACTTGGCACAACTAGTTCTTATTGATGTAGGTCGGATGGTATGGCAAATGGGTCATATCGGTCCACTTTTACGTATAGCCCCCATATAAACGGACCCCCCAGATTTGGCTTGCGGAGTCTCTAAGAGAAGCAAATTTCATTCGATCCGGCTGAAATTTAGTACATGGTGTAAATATACGGTCTTTAACAACTATACAAAAATTTGCCCACATCGATCCGGCTGAAATTTGGTACATGGTGTTAGTATATAATCTCTAACACCCATGCAAAAATTGGTCTATAATTATATATAGCCCCCATATAAACCGATCTACAGATTTGAACTCCGGAACCCCTTGGAAGAGCAAAATTCATCCGATTCGGTTGAAATTTGGTACGTGATGTTAGTATATGGTCTCTAACAACCATGCAGAATTGGTCCTTTTCGGTCGATAATTATACATAGCCCCCATATAAACCGATCCCCAGATTTGTACTCCAGTGCCTTTTGGAGAAGCAAAATTCATCCGATCTGATTGAAATTTAGTACGTGGTATTTGTATATGGTCTCTAACAACCATGCAGGTATTGGTCCATATCAGTCCATAATTATATATATAGCCCCCATATAAACCGATCCCGAGATTTGGTTTTAGAGCCTCTTGGAGGAGGAAATTTCATCCGAGTCAATTGAAATTTGGTACATTGTGCTAGTATATGCCTAATATATATAATAATATATATATGCCTAACTAGGTTCATATCGGTCTATAGTTATATAGATAAATCGATCCCCAATGACACAAAAATAATTGTATATAGCCCCCATATAAGCGACACACATATTTTAATTATGGCTCTCTAAGTACCGTTCAAAAGTCCGTATCGATTCTAATTATTTTGTAGACTTACCTATACATGCCTTTTTCGTCTAATATATATCACGTATGGACTAACTTACAATGTTGTTAAGAAATTTTAAGATACCTTACCATCGGTAAGTATTACCACAACCCAAGTAATTCGATTGTGGATGACAGTCTTTCGCAGAAGTTTCTACGCAATCCATGGTGGAGGGTATATAAGATTCGACCTGGCCGAACTTACGGCCGCATATACTTGTTTTGTTAATGTTGGTTTCTTCTTCAATCATAATTATGTTAAAAAAAAAAGAATAATTTTAAGGAAAAAATTTCAGCTAAGAATGTTTGAAATTATATCAGGACAGATTAAATATAAGTGGAATTTACTTATGACCATAATTGATGTAAACTTTACCCATTTAAACGAACTAGTTTGTGAAAATTTTGAATTTAGTAAAATTGTGTACTATATTCGTATAAAACTTTCTTTCTCAGCTTTAGTTGAAGTCATTAAAGTAATACAAATTATATTTAAACAAAAGAAAAAAGTTTTGAATTAATCTTAAATCAATGAATTTTCATGAACTAAAACAAGTAAGGAAGGTCTTAAGTTAGGCCGGCCGACTTTGTTAAACTACACTTTAATAATAGGTTTATGTTCCCATAGACATATATTTAAATCTGAACTCATTTGGCTGTTAAAAAATCTCTAGACGTTCTGGGGCGGAGCACAATGTTAGTATAAAACCAATAAGTCTAATGTCTGGTGAGGCCGACTATATTATACCCAGCACCATATTGTACACTGTTAGAAAAATATGTTTTTAATATGTTCCGATATAAACAAAATGTGTTTCGGGCACAATTTTTAAACACAATATATTTAAGTGCAAACATGTAATGTTCCTAAACTAACACAAAATGTTTGGGACACATATGTTAATATGTTAGAATATATTATGTTTGGGGCATGAATGTTTCATAAAAATAATATGTGTGAATGTAAACATATATAAATTTACAAATTTCGAGTAAACATATATATGTTGTGATACTTTATTCAAAGAGCGCCAGAGAGAGAGAGAGAGAGTTAGTATAGAGAAATAAATAGAGATGGAAACCGGGACGGTTGAATAAAAAGATATCAACATAACACAGCGATAGAATGAAATGAGAGCAATTTCTGTGAAACCGCTTGTATGTTTGGTTCGGAAAACTGTTTCATGATAAGGCCAAACATTTTATATGCTTAAGTCTAATTACTATTTAATTTGAATATTAGAATGAGTATTCAGAATAAAGAGAATATACATTCGGAACCAAGAGAATAGACATTTGAAAGAAAAAACAGCATATTTGTATTACAGAAAAAGATGCGAAGAACTCAAAAATTTCGTGGAAGTGAAAATTATGTGAGGGAATGAGCACAATCTTCTTTGGGGAATTCTTCCAAACATATACTATTTTTGGACTCAAAATGCTTCCAAACATATAATACGCTCAGATAAAACAAACATATTAATGTTTCTGCAGTATCCAATAATATATGTGTTTCCTGCAAAATATGTTTGGAACATATGTTAGAGAAGCGATTTTTTTTGAGGGTGTAGATCTACATTTTCGATACCATCTTAAAATCCTTCAGAGACTTATATGGGAACTATATCTAAATCTAAAACGATTTCAGACGGACATGGCTAGATCAACTCAAGGGTCGACACTGAGCATTATTGCCAAAGTCACCATGTGTCTATCTTGTCTCCTTTTAGGTGTTGCAAACATATGTACTAACTTATAATACCCTGTTCCACAGTGTGGCGCTGGGTATATTAAAGTTAAATAGGCTATAGAAATTTTGATTGATTTTTTCTGAGGATAGTGGATGGCCAAGAATTCAAATTTGTTGGTTTTGTCAACCCTAGAGATGGTCCGAGTAGCAATTTTGTTGGGTTTTTCTACTGTCAAAAAGTGTTAAACGTCGAAAATGTCCATATACCTGTATAAATCGTTCTTTTTACGAAGAAAAGTTCTTTAAAATTTTTCATAGTTTGTAAGAAAAAACTTCGTACTTTTTGTGAAAAAGTTTCATACTTTTAATGTACATCCAAAAATACTCGTTTGGCTGCGACTTTTTCTTTTTTTTTTTTTGCTGGGATATATTTCGAAATTAATGTTTGTTAATATTATTTGTTGAACTAATTTCAGATTCCGGGACAACACAAAATCTATGAAAACAATACAGTGGACGGCAACGAAGATACGCTTTATGAGAAAATATTTAAGTGTATAAAAGTTAAAAGGGACAAATTTCCTACCAAGTCAAAATGCCTTTATTCTGAATTTCAACGAAAATATCATCGCATGTAAGTATTTTGTACCCAGAGAAGGGAAATCATCACCTCAAACCTGTTTCATGAGCATAATGTTTTTTATACCCTCCACCATAGGATGGGGGGTTTATTAACTTTGTCATTCCGTTTGTAACACATCGAAATATTGCTCTAAGACCCCATAAAGTATATATATTCTGGGTCGTGGTGAAATTCTGAGTCGATCTGAGCATGTCCGTCCGTCCGTCCGTCTGTTGAAATCACCCTAACTTCCGAACGAAACAAGCTATCGACTTGAAACTTTGCACAAGTAGTTGTTATTGATGTAGGTCGGATGGTATTGCAAATGGGCCATATCGGTCCACTTTTACGTATAGCCCCCATATAAACGGACCTCCAAATTTGGCTTGCGAATCCTCTAAGAGAAGCAAATTTCATCCAATCCGGCTGAAATTTGGTACATGGTGTTAGTATATGGTCTCTAACAACCATGCAAAAATTGGTCCACATCGGTTCACTTTTACGTATAGCCCCCATATAAACGGACCCCCAAATTTGGCTTGCGAATACTCTAAGAGAAGCAAATTTCATCCGATCCGGCTGAAATTTGGTACATGGTGTTAGTATATGGTCTCTAACAACCATGCAAAAATTGCTTCACATCGGTACATAATTATATATAGCCGCCATATAAACCGATCCCCCGATTGGGCTTGCGGAGCCTCTAAGAGAAGGAAACTGCATCCGATCCGGCTGAAATTTGGTACATGGTGTTAATATATGGTCTCTAATGACCATGCAAAAATTGGGCCACATCGGTCCATAATTATATATAGCCCCCATATAAACCGATCCCGAGATTTGGTTTTGGAGCCTCTTGGAGGAGCAAATTTCATACGAATCAGTTGAAATTTGGTACATTGTGCTAGTATATGGCCGTTAACAAACATGCCTAACTAGGTCCATATCGGTCTATAGTTATATATAGTCATCAGATAAATCGATCCCCAATTACACAAAAATTGGTCCATATCAAGTTCATAATTGTATATAGCCCCCATATAAGCGACCCCCATATTTCAATTCTGGCTCTCTACGTGTTGTCTAATATATACCACGTATTGACTAACTCACAAATTAGAAAACGATGTTAAGAAGTTTTAAGATACCACAACCCAAGTAATTCGATTGTGGATGACAGTCTTTCGTTGAAGTTTCTACGCAATCCATGGTGGAGGGTACATAAGATTCGGCCTGGCCGAACTTACGGCCATATATACTTGTTTTTTTTTTTTTGGACGGGGAATATTTAACATGCTTGTCTATGTCCGAGACAAGCATCGGAAGACATAACTAATAGAATTTGAATTGAAGATATGACTCGCGTTGGGCTTGGAGAAAATATATTTTCTCTGCTTAAAACAAAATCTGATTCAACAAGTACATATGTTACGTCCGTACGCTCACTATCGAATTACTTAGGTTGTGGGAACACTTACCGAATTAAATTTTTGGATCGTTTATATGGGACTATATATAATTTTTGACAAATAAAGACGTATTTGTTGCATGGTTGGTAGAGACCAGAGACTAAGACCACGCACCACCAAAAACCAAAAATTGTGTATTGGCTATACACGGCAGTGGTTAGACCTATAATGCTATATAGTTTTGTAGTCTGGTGGCCGGCACTTCACCAGCCGACAAGTTTAGACAAAGTTCAGCGTATGGCGTGCTTGTGTATCTCAGGTGCATTCAGCAAGACAGAAACAAATGCCCTTAATGTCATACTGCATCTATTGCCTTTAGACATTTTGTCCAAACAGTCAGCTGTGGTCGGAAAAAAGTTACGGTCACAGTTCTATCCTCAAAATAATGCCAGATGTGCCTAACGTAGTGGATTACACTTTGGCGAGACCACTTTTCGACAAAAAGTTCGAGACTCTAATTCCCAACAGTGAGGCGTGGTGTACACGGACCCCGGGGAATAAAAGATATATAGATTTCTACTCTGATGGCTCCAAATTGGATGGACAAGTGGGTTTCGGAGTATATTCTAATGATCTGGAACTTCGAATAGCGAAAAGATTACCTAATCACTGTAGTGTTTTTCAGGCTGAAATATTGGCAATAAGAGAGGTGGTGAATTGGCTGAGAAGTAATGTTCCAAGCAATATTGGCATTAATATATACTCAGACAGTCAACCTGCAATAAAATCCTTGGACTCTGTGTTAGGTTAGGTTAGGTTATGTGGCAGCCCGATGTATCAGGCTCACTTAGACTATTCAGTCCATTGTGATACCACAGTGGTGAACTTCTCTCTTATCACTGAGTGCTGCCCGATTCCATGTTAAGCTCAATGACAAGGGACCTCCTTTTTATAGCCGAGTCCGAACGGCGTTCCACATTCCAGTGAAACCACTTAGAGAAGCTTTGAAACCCTCAGAAATGTCACCAGCATTACTGAGGTGGGATAATCCACCGCTGAAAAACTTTTTGGTGTTCGGTCGTAGCAGGAATCGAACCCACGACCTTGTGTATGCAAGGCGGGCATGCTAACCATTGCACCACGGTGGCTCTCTGTGTTCCTCAACTCGAAAACGGCCATCGACTGCCGCAAATCTCTCAATGAGATGGCTGACCAGCACAATATTCATCTAATATGAGTGCCTGGCCATAGGAACATACCGGGGAACTGCGAAGCAGATGAGCTAGCAAGGCTAGGAGCTACCTTACATATTCCAGGGGAACTAGAATCTGTTGGTATGCCTCTGGCTACCTGCAAGCTCTTACTGCGTGAGAAGGCTGTCATGATGGCAAATGTTCGATGGGAGAATTGCAAGGGTTGTTACGACATCAAGCAAATATGGCCCCATTTAAACTTAAACCGCACACTAGATATGCTTGTGTTCTCGAGACGCCAGATATCACTACTATTGTATGAGCTGTCATGATGCGGAGGAAAAGGAATCAATTAAACACCTCTTGTGTGAGTGTCCTGCATTTTGTGCAAAGCGCAAGCAACTTTTAGGCGCATATAGTTTCAGATTACTGGCGGATCTGGAAAACGTTAACTTAAGCAGTCTGCTAATGTTTTTGGAACAATCTGGTTGGTTCAACAAAGAAAAATAATCACGAAGGTTCAGCGGTTAAAACTAGAAGTGCCCATATGTAATAGTTACTTTTAGTTAATGTTGTATCACAATGGACTGAATAGTCTAAGTGAGCCTGAATCTTATTCGGGCTGCCACTTTAACCTAACCTAACCTATGACCATGCAACAAATTTCAACCGGAAGGGATGAAATGTGCACCTTCAAGAATCTCTGGAAATCAAATCTGGGGATGGGTTTACATATAATTATAACCCGATATGACCAATTTTTACCAAATTTCACCTGGATCGGATGAAATTTGCTCCTCCAAGAGACTCCTTAAGCCACATCTGAGGATCGGTGTATACGAAAAATTTGTGCCATATCGGTCCATAATTACATATAGACCCCATATAAACTCCACACTCAAAAAAAAAAAGTTTACTTGGATACAAAGATTTTGACCTTCCCTTAAGGATTTTGGTATTGATTCCGAGCCAAATATGCGGCTTCTTTAAAATAAAGACATTTTTTAGCGACCTATCTGGCTTTAAATCTAGGACCAATAAATTTAAAATAAGGATACATATCTCATTTATAAAATTTTCATTATCTTTTCGCGGTTTATTAATAAAGATACTCACGTACAAATAAATGCCAGTTTAAAAATCCAAATTATAACGGATAGTTCAAAGTACAAAATGTTTCCAAAAAGACTTTAAACCAAAGACGGTAAATTCTCAAAATAAGTCGTAGCTATATTTGAAGTATTTTTATATTAAATCTAAAGTTTCAATATATCAGTTAATTTAAGGACAATTTCTTTAAATCAAAAATGTGTTTCTTTACTTTAAGGAGAATAAGGCTTAGTTCAAAGACATGTGATTTTAAAGGAGGGACGAACATTTACAAAATTTGTGTCCTAAATTTAATGAAAAAAGTTTTGGAAGCAAAGATTATAAACTTAATTTTAATTAAAATTTCATTATGTTAAAGAAATTTATCCTTAATATTTTGTAAATTTCTCAATCTAATATGTAAGTTGCGTAATCTTTAATATCATGTAAATATTTTTTTCAGAGCATGTTGGATTTCCTTTTTTTAAGTGATGCATAAACCATTTTACGCTATTCAAGCAACCATTTTAATTTTTTTTTATATTTTACTGAACATAAAAGATAGTAAAAAGAAACAAAAACCTGATTCCGATACACATCTTCTCAAAATGGGGATTTTAGGTGATATATACACTGGAAAACATATTGCTGTGAGCCAAAAAATGTCATGTTCCTAAAACACACATGCCAGTTTTGCTTAGCATAGAATACGAATTTCTCTGATATAGAGTTTTTTTCTTGTCCACAAGTCTATAAACTTTTCAATGAAGTCAGTTTGCCTTATGCACTAAAAAAAAAGTACTGACTTCTTATGAAAGGTTATGCAACCTAAATTTTAGGTCATGGAATTTACACAATATTAAGCGCAAATTTCTTTAAAATAAAGAATTTTTAATTAAAAGAAAGTTTGTAATCTTTGATTTAAAAGTTTCCTTCTTTAAGTTTAGAACACGAATCTTTGAAATCCCTCTACCCCCGTCAAATTTGCATGTCGTTGAAGAAAGGCAAATGTTCCTTAAAGTAAAAACAAAACATTTTTGATTAAAAGAAATACGAGAAATATATTTTTAATTATTATTAAAGATAAAAAAGTTTCAAATATGTTATACACTGAAAAAAAAATCCATAGTTAAACTAAGGCTAAATTTAACTTATTTTTTTTTTAATTATATTTTTCTAGTTAAATTTTATTATTATTTTTTTTTTAATTTTCCACAGCCCCAATGAAATTTTAGTTTTTTTAAGTATGTATATAGTTTTTTTAAGGTATGTATATATAAAGTTCAATTACCGTACACATAAGTTCAATATGAACTAACAGGTTGACTGATAAGTCCCCGGTCTAACAAAGAAAAACACATTTTTTTGTCAAAATTTGTTTTTATTATTCAACATAGTTCCCTTCAAGAGCGATACAACGATTATAACGACCTTCCAATTTTTTGATATCGTTTTGCTAGTACTCCTTCGGTTTTGCCTCAAAATAGGCCTCAGTTCCGGCGATCACCTCTTCATTGCAGCCAAATTTTTTCCCTGCGAGCATCCTTTTGAGGTCTGAGAACAAGAAAAAGTCGCTGGGGGCCAGATCTGGAGAATACGGTCTGTGGGGAAGCAATTCATGAATTTTTGCCATCGTTCTCAATGACTTGTGACACGGTGTGTTGTCTTGGTGGAACAACACTTTTTTCTTCTTCATATGGGTCCGTTTTGCCGCGATTTCGACCTTCAAACGCTCCAATAACGCCATATAATAGTCACTGTCGATGGTTTTTCCCTTCTCAAGATAATCGATAAAAATTATTCCATGCGCTTCCCAAAAAACAGAGGCCATTACTTTGCCAGCGGACTTTTGAGTCTTTCCACGCTTCGGAGACGGTTCACCGGTCACTGTCCACTCAGCCGACTGTCGAGTGGACTCAGGAGTGTAGTGATGGAGCCATGTTTCATCCATTGTCACATATCGACGGAAAAACTCGGGTGTATTACGAGTTAACAGCTGCAAACACCGCTCAGATGCATCAACACGTTGTTGTTTTTGGTCAAATGTGAGCTCGCGCGGCACCCATTTTGCACAGAGCTTCCGCATATCCAAATATTGATGAATGATATGACCAACACGTTCCTTTGATATCTCTAAGGCATCTGCTATCTCGATCAACTTCATTTTGAGGTCATTCAAAATCATTTTGTGAATTTTTTGATGTTTTCGTCGGTAACCACCTCTTTCGGGCGTCCACTGCGTTCACCGTCCTCCGTGCTCATTTCACCACGCTTGAATTTTGCATACCAATCAATTATTGTTGATTTCCCTGGGGCAGAGTCCGGAAACTCATTATCAAGCCAAGGTTTTGCTTCCACCGTATTTTTTCCCTTCAGAAAACAGTATTTTATCAAAACACGAAATTTCTTTTTTCCATTTTTTTCACAATAACAGAAGTTGCTTCACAAAAGACGCTCTATCTCACAAACTAATTGACTTACAGACGTCAAATTTTGACACGAATCATTTGAAGGTTGGTACTATATAAAAATAATATGCATTTAATACTAGCGATGCCATCTATGTGTCAGACCTGGGACTTTTCAGCCAAAGAAAATTTTCGTACGATTCCCAAAAATGGTGAGAATGAACTACAGTATGATTAAAATGGTCATGATTTGGCGCTAATGATTTCCGTCTTAAGTTTAGTTAATTTTGTCTTCTATGAGAGGGTGTAATTTCGTGAGTTGTAGTTATAAAGTACACCAGGGCATTAAATTTTCCTGGTTTTAACAACGCTTTGTGGAAGTCTCACAATGTGAAGTATAATTTAGTTCAATTTGTGCACGAGGTAATTCATTCTTGCTATAAAACAGTTTACTTTTTTCTTTGTAGGCTAAGACTTAATTTAATGATTTTGTATTTTTGGTCTAAAGTTTATTGCTTTGAATTTACGGAAACATTTTTTTCTTTGCAGTATCTGTTATAATTTGGGGTTTTAAATTAAAATTTATTGGTACATGAACAACTTTGTTAATATGTTATATTGAAAAAAAATGAAAATTCAATATATCAGGTCCGTATTGTAATGTACCAGACCAATATCTGAATAGGGATGTAAGTTTTGTAAAGAATATCATAACATCTTAGAATTGTGAAAGACTTAGGACTGCGGGAGCCTTCTTTCGCTAGCACAATCGGGTGGGGGGTTCGTGTCCTTTCCTCTCACAACCACTTTCCCATCACAGCATTATTTTATTTCAGACTCCCTATTTATTTGAGTAATTAATGAAATCTTACATGGACCGAAATGACTAGAGAAAACTACAAAAAATTAAAGATTTTCCCCACTCTAGTCACAAATGAAAGGTAAATAGAGACAGGAGTATTTTCTAAAAATTGCCAACGTTAAATGTATCCCAGATGTAATTGGGATAAATTGCCTCAAAACCCTCGCCATACCAATGTTCTGTTGGCATAAATTTTAACAGAACCCCTAACCAAAATTATTTTCTTTTATGGCCTCATTCCTTGAAAACACTTATGAAGAATAATTTACCGAGCCATGATTTTTATATCATTACCTTCAAATATTTATTAATCGATTATATGTATATGATTCTAACATATTTTAGTTAAATTTTAAATTATATCAATTCAAAATTATTCAATTTATATTATAATAGGAAATTTTACTCATTAATATTAAAAAAGAGGAAACAAAATTTACGTCCCTAATAGGGTTAAGAATCAAAATATCTAACTTTCACTCATAAAGAAATTATACCATGGAATCAAAACAAAACAAATAAAACCTGCCCTTTTGCTATGAGCACAATAAAAGAGAGATCATAAGAGAGGCTTAGTGTATGGTAAACCAGTTATTTGGAGATTAAATAGTCTTTACAAAAATAGAGAGAATAATAAAAAAAGACAATAATATCACACCATACTCTTTTGTGCTCTCTCAATTATCGATATGTATGTGCATAGATAATTGTATTAAAGGGGAAAAAATAAAATAACTCAACACCGAAAAAATGGAGGAAATAATAAAGAGTAAAAACTTACCAACAACTCGATCATGATGAAGGCCTCCATGTGGTCGATGATGCTGTTGTGATGTAAATGTTAATTATGTTAAAGGGTGTTGATTACGCCGTGATAATATTTTTGAATGCACATTTCCCAAATTAATTTTACTCATGGCAACATCTCAATATATAATTTTATACACTTAAACGATCTGAAATGTTTGCTTAAATTTTCATGTTCTATAAAAATAATTTTAGATTTCAATTCCAATTGAAAACTTAGAATTCATAGTTACGAATTTTACCAACTATAGCCGATGAAATGAAGATATAATTATAATTATGTTTTTTTTTTGTTATGACGATCATATCAGGTTTCATTAATATTCCGGAAATTTGTAGATGTCACAGTGGTCTGGGCATCATAGAAAGGCATCAAACTCCAGTTGCATCGAGATTTTATCGAGACAGGGTAAAAAATGCGGCGATGGGATTAAAAAAATCCAAGCATTTATAGTGATGAAAATGTTCTAAGCCATTATATCATTGGAGCACATGTGTCGAGATTTACATCCAAATTTTGGTATCAAGAATTCTGGCAGGAAAACGAAATTTCAGGATTGTCTTTTTTCCAAAAATTATGAAGCTACTACCCTGTGGGTAGTAGCAATCCTTTTGATGAAAAAAAGGTTTCCGTACTTCGAAACGTTGCGTGAGCATAAAAAATGTATGTCACGTTTTCCCAGATTTTTTTGCAGATATATTGGAAGTATTGTATTTTATCTAGCAAAGTTTAATTAAATGTTAAATTCTGGCGAGAAAGCAAATAATCCACAAAATTATTTACCTTTAGAAAATACTGTTTAAATATTAAAGTAAAAATGTGATCAGTGGAGAAGTTTCACGAAAATTTATAAATCACTTGCTGATTAAAATGAAAAATTTTGATTTTTTTCTCTTGGATAGAAACACTTTAGCTGTGATCTGGTTGCCGTTTCACAGAGGAAGGAAGCTCACGTTTTTACCCGAATCGATGAAAGAAAGGAGTTTTGATTTTCTCTATGATGCCTAAAGAATAATGTCAAAACTGCGCGAATAGTGGTGTTGCCATTTCCCCGATAGATCACAAAATATTTACCCAAATTTCACTAATGAACACAGGGAAACATAAAATAAATTTTGGTATTCGCACTTACGAAATTTTTCCTGGTCATTTAAATTTCGATTTTATAGGATTTAAATAAAAATCCGATTTTTAAAATTTTCCACTACATTTTCTTATGGTATTTATTTAATAAATATAGTTAATTTATGGAATTCACTGAATAAATATGTTATTATGTACAGAGGGATTCGCGTATAGACTTCTTTAATATAGCCCAATTACAAACTGCGTAATAAAAAAAATGAATCATCATGTGTAAGCTAATGTAGAAGTTCGGACAAAATTCACCACTGAGCAAAAAGAAGCGCATAAGAAAAAAATTACCATTGAAACATTTTTGGTTTTACGTAGTAATCAAGCAAAGATCACAAGAATGCAGGTGTTCAATTTATTTGGGCGTATGTATAACAAAGAGCAATGAGTAAATACACATAGAGCAAAAAATCATATTTTGTTTGTTCATACAGCTGAATGCAGATTACACTCATCGACAAAAGTGTGTCGCACAACGAAATTAATTTGAAAAATCTATTTTGTCTTATAGTTGATTTTACTTTCCGTATCAAAGCGGCCACTACAAACCAGATTATTTCCCTGTTGCTCAAATGGGAAATAAGATGGAAAATGGTCGGTAATATGATTCGCAAATAAATACAATTTTTTTTTCTATCAAATTTCAAATTTCATTCAAGTCTATATTGTTGACAGTGAATATCTAGTATGATATGTAAAGTTCTTTACGGTTTTTTTGTTTTTGCTATTGATTGTTATAAAAGTTACCTATCTAAATGTATCTCATATTCAAAATGTTGTTCGCAAGTGTTCAACCACTATTAATTGTTTATAAAATTGATATTAAATGGGAAAAAGGTAAATATCTCAGGCGCATACCAATTTTTCCATTATTGACGGATATCTTTTCCGTGAAATGTCCCTACGATTTTTCCATCCATGTCCTCCAGGACATAGTAGTTGTTTCCTAATTTTTCGCGAACTTTTGCCTTGAGAAATACTGGTGAAAACTTAGCATTGAACCCCTTTTCGAAATTGCTTTGGGAAAATTTCGTCGAAAAACTATTTGCCCAACGTTAAAAGTTTGTGGCCTGGCACGAAGATTGTACTGTTGTTGATTTTTATCATAGGCAGCTTTAATATGTTTCATTAGTTCATTCCTTATGAGCTGGAGCTGATCGTCACGACAAATACCTGTAGTAGGCTCATTAAGTAGATTGAGGCCCCTTAATAGGCCATATGTTGACCCGTGGGTCACCATATCAAAGCCAAATAATGCGTGGTAAGGCGAACATTTTATAGATTGGTGAATAGCATTTCGTAACGAACAACTAATTGAGCTAAGATGTTGATCCCACATGCGATGATCTTTTTTCAGATATGCCCGGATACCAGCAATAAGCGAACGGTTAACCCTTTCAGAGGCGTTGGCTTGCGGCGAATAAAGAGCAGTGTATATATGATTAATGCCGTAGCTGGTAAAAAATGCATTTAATTCGTTTGCTCTGAATTGGCTACCGTTATCGCTTACTATGGTCTCCGGTACACCATAAACATGAAAAATATGATGTAGTAAAAATTCCTGGATTACACTCGACGTAAATTTTCGAAGAGGGCACAACCAATGGAATTTACTTAAGTGGTCTAAGACAATTAGGATACCTATGTAACCGGACTTGCTTCTCGGATAAGGCCCCAAAAGGTCAATGTAGAGCCTTTGAAATGGACGGGTTGAAATGGGCTGATTTCCCATAGGGGGCTTCAAAATCATATTGGGCGCCTTCGTGCCCTTGCAAACTCCACAATTCCTGACGTATTCTCGTACATCTTGTACAAGACCAGGCCAAAAGAAATTCCTTCGCAGCAAATCAATCGTTTTGGCCATGCCTCCATGTGCTGCCACCGCAGAATCATGAGCCCTGACGATCGTTTGTCTTCGAAGTGCTGAAGGTACCCACAGTTTCCACGCCCCTTGTTCCTGCCCCTCTTCACCCGAATAGTGTTCAGTTCTATGGTAAACAAATCCGTCCACTACTCTCAAATCAGGAAATTTAGACTGATTTTCATTAACTTTGGTCCGCAGTGTAATATATTCCTCGTCGGAAAAATGTGGTGATTCCAGATCTATTTCTGGCTCAGTCAGATCAATACCAGATATTTCGTCATTCTGAATGCGTGACAATGCATCTGGAACTACGTGTTCACTCCCCTTTCTATGGCTAATGGTGAACTTATAGGGTTGCAGCTTGAAGACCCATCGGGCTAACCGCCCACTTAAGTCTGGTTGCCGCATTAGCCATAGAAGGCTGGAGTGATCCGTAACTACCTCAAACTCCTGTAGTTCCAGATAGCATCGGAATCGTTTTATCGCTTCCACTGCAGCAAGACACTCACGCTCAGTGACGCTATAATTGCGCTGAGCAGTTGTGAGCTTCTTGCTCATGAACGCGATGGGCTTTTCCTGACCGTTTTCATCTAACTGCACGAGGACTGCGCCAATGCCGTAGTCACTCGCATCGCAGTGTAAATAAAATTTCTTTTCGAAATCAGGATTGGATAAAACAGGTGAAGTTGTCAGTAAACCTTTCACTTTTTCAAACGCACACTGGGCCTCGGGAGTCCAATTGAACTTCCTTTTAGATTTTAAAACCTCAGTAATGTGAAAGGTTTCAGACGAAAAATTCGGTACAAACCGTCTATACCAACCAGCCAGTCCTAAAAATCCTCTGACTTGCTTCAGATTTTTAGGTACTGGCCAGTTCGAAATAGCTATAACCTTTTCAGGATCGGTGGTGATTCCTCCGTTTCCGATTAGATAACCCAAATAATTAACCTTCGTTACACAAAACTTACTTTTCGAGATGTTCAGAGTAAGATTTGCTTTACGAAATTGCATAGACAGCCTCACCAGTACCTCAATATGAGAAGGAAAATCTTCCGACACAATGACGAGATCATCCAAATAACCAAACACACAGTGGCGTAAGTCATGAGGAATGATCTCGTCCATTAGCCTGCACATCGTCTGCGGGGCATTACAGAGCCCGAAAGGCATGACCACAAACTGATATAATGGCCTTCCGGGCACTGTAAATGCCGCCAGATGTTTGGACTTCTCGTCCAGGCTAATTTGCCAGAAGGCATCCTTTAAATCCAATTTGGATATTAAGTTTGCCCTCGGCAATCGCGCAAAGATTCCTTCTATATTGGGTAATGGGTAGGCGTCTTTCTTGGTTACAGCATTCAGACGCCTTGCATCCAAACAAAGTCTGACTTTATTTGGTTTAACCACCAACCGCATTGGAGAGCTCCAAGCTGAGGTTGATGGTTCTATTACACCCAGCTGAAGCATCCTATCAATTTCCCCAAACATCAGTTTTTCCACCGCAGGGGATACTGGATAGAACCGCTGTTTTATTGGGGTGGCATCACCCACATCAATCACATGACGAATCAAGGTGGTTCTTCCAAGACCCTGGGCTTCAAAACTCGGAAATAGATTTATAACTGATTCCAATTGCTTCGCCTCTTGTTCTAATAATGGAAATTTATCCACATCAGAATGATCAAGTGCCTGAATTTTCTCATATTCTATATCTGGTTTCAAAGTAAAAGTGCTCACAGAAGAATTTTCCGTAGCTACAAAATCGACAGATTCCAAAACGTTAGGAATCAAACCAAAAGTTCTCCAAAAATCAATCCCTAGGATTAATCTCTGAGAAATAGATGGAATTATAAAAATTTTTAATGGCTTAGATTTGCCACGAAATGAAATATTAACATCTAGCCATCCAATTACTCTTTGTGAAGTGCCATCAGCAGTTTGAATGTGTGATTTACATCGTGAAAAATTGGGAAGTTTAGAAAAATCCTGGAGAGCCAAATCGGACCCAATACAGCTGATGCTAGCACCAGTATCTAACAGTCCGTATTCCTCATAGGTCAGGAAAGAAACTTTGGCAAAATATCTCCTGTCGGATGGTTTGGAAATTATGACCGAAACCAGGAGTTTGCGGCAAATCTTTCTTGTCCTGTAATAATTTCTCAATCGTAAAGTAGACCGTTTGGGCTTTGATCTACGAGTAGCCGAAAGAAAATTAATATCAAAAATAGCATTACGTTTCTTCATGTATTGAACAAGTCGTTCATGATATGGCAGTCGTGGATACAGAAAAGCTGGTTCTCGTTGAAGTAATTGTGTTTCCAAATTATCTGGTCTTTTCAAAATAAATTTGGGCATATAACTATTATTTGTCTCGTCTTTATGCGAAGAAAAATCTAAATGATTGTTGCAAATTTCAGTCTGGGTATTTTTATTGAAATGATTCTTAGCATGAAAAGTGGGATCCACCTGATTATTTATTCGATCTGGGGATCCATTTTTATCGAGTTTTTTGATTTAACATGTTGTCTGTTTTTACAGTCAAAGCAGTTCGGTTTATACGTGTTTTTCTTTCCACACCCATAGCAAAAAATGCTTCGATCGCGCACGCAATCTTGCCAATGGTGGCCAACTTCGTCGCAATTCCAACATTTTTGGTTGGGTGCCACCCTATATATGGCATCAACAGTTTGGGAAAGCTCATCAGCCGAATCATGTTCTCCATCAATTTCGGAAACATATTTTCTAGGAGCTGAATTTATGAGAGTATTTCGTGTCGACAAGTTTCTCCTGACATACTCATCGCTGAGAAAATGTTCCCGTGTTTGGACAAGTTGTCGAAGATGAGAAATAGAATTTATTTTCACATATAATAAATCTTGTCGCACCTCAGGTCGAAGATTCCTGGGTAATATTTCAATGAGTTCTTCCTCCGACATGGGAACAGGTAGCCTATCCATTATAGACGATATGGATTCAAAGAAAACATCAAATGACTCATTAGGCTTTTGTTTCCTGTTTCTTATTTCCTCCCTAATGTCGTAAGATGTTTTATAATCCTTATATTGAGCTCGAATCGCATCGCTAAAATCGTTCCAGTTAAAACATGATACCTGCTTATGGTATCTCCAGTACCATTCCTTAGCTTTCCCCATTAGCAGTGTATTCAAGTTTCGACATATAATTGAGAAGTCACCATTAAAGTTATCGTTAGTCAACGACCTAACTCGATAAAGGAATTCTTCCACATTCAACCCCGTAGAAGATCCATCAAACCTCAAGTTCCAACTCTGGATTATAGAGGTAGCTTTATCAGAGGTAATTCCATTACTTCCGGAGTTTGAGTACATGTTGGGAGATAAGTTAATAAAATTTTGTCCGTTATTATTTACTGGATTATTACCAGGAGGAGACGACAACGAATTCCGGACCTCAGGAGGGTTCGAATTAAAATTCGGTGCGTTATTAGGCACACTAACATTCGGTCCAGAATGTAAATTAAGACCCCGTTCCTGAGAATTGTTAGAGTTAGAATTCTGATTGGGATTTGACGTAATATTAAAGTTCTGTAATAGACGAGTCAAATTAGTCTCTATTAAGCGGTTAATTTCGTTATAATCAATAGAAGTCGCAACTGTACGAGGGTTTTGCCGTGGATCATCCTGGACCGGGCCCGCCTGGTTTGGACGCATTCTATCTCTATTAGGTGTCACGTAACCTGCAATATCCACAGAAGAGCTGAGATCGAGCTGCGAATTATGCTCTTGGAAAAGGTTACGATTACTTCGAGTGTTATAGTGTTTCGACAATGCTCCTCTCGGTTTTCCCTTTTGGAAATGTTTACCAGAGTTCACAGTCTTAGGTACTATAACAAGAACCCTTAATTCATTCAATTGGCATGGACGTTTGCAAACAGGACATTGAGAAGTGGTACTCAAATATCCTTCAATACACGCCCGATGAAAGGGATGAGAACATTCACTTATTATGAGGCAGTCTTGCCCTTCTGACATAATCTCATTACATAATTGGCATGATGAAGGCGCAATACTGGCCGGTTCCAATGCGGATTGTACGGAATTAGATTCCGGAGGAGTCCGTGGAACAGACATAATTAAAATAATGTCACGAATCAAGAAAATAAGAATCAAAGATATGTATACAGAAGGAAAACAATAACTATATGTTTTCCTCAAGCAACAACAAAAACAAAATTGAGTATGTGTTTGTTTTTCCAAAATATAGATAATCAGTGTTTTCATACAGGATATGAGTGCCAAAGAAAAGAACAAATAAAAAAAAAAAAATTGGGCAATTTCTAAAACTACTTGGAAATCAAAACCAGTCTATTGTACAACTAAAAATACCTAATGTACGGAACTTTGTGAAACACACCAGAATAGAGCTTGTTGCCGAAAATCTCACATCTGCAAATCAAAGGTCTGTAAAATGCCATAAGCAAAATTAGAGAAATCCAAAAATTGATTTACAGGTTCTGATCCCTAAGTTCGCCAAAGTGGTACATAAAGGTCAATAAAATAGAAATTCATATGAGCTCAATCAACGATGAATGCCCTACTTTTTGAAAATACTAACCAAAAATCCTGATCGGTTAACTAATCGAATAAATTATCAAATGGTCAAAAATCCAGATAGGTTTTAGCAGTTATTCAAAAAAAAGTAACAAGCACCCTGACGTTGCCCAAAATGAATTTACGTGATGAAATCTATATATCTAATAAGAGCCAAAAAGACAGAGGCATTTTTCGGCCCCACGTTGGGCGCCAAATACTGTAATGTACCAGACCAATATCTGAATAGGGATGTAAGTTTTGTAAAGAATATCATAACATCTTAGAATTGTGAAAGACTTAGGACTGCGGGAGCCTTCTTTCGCTAGCACAATCGGGTGGGGGGTTCGTGTCCTTTCCTCTCACAACCACTTTCCCATCACAGCATTATTTTATTTCAGACTCCCTATTTATTTGAGTAATTAATGAAATCTTACATGGACCGAAATGACTAGAGAAAACTACAAAAAATTAAAGATTTTCCCCACTCTAGTCACAAATGAAAGGTAAATAGAGACAGGAGTATTTTCTAAAAATTGCCAACGTTAAATGTATCCCAGATGTAATTGGGATAAATTGCCTCAAAACCCTCGCCATACCAATGTTCTGTTGGCATAAATTTTAACAGAACCCCTAACCAAAATTATTTTCTTTTATGGCCTCATTCCTTGAAAACACTTATGAAGAATAATTTACCGAGCCATGATTTTTATATCATTACCTTCAAATATTTATTAATCGATTATATGTATATGATTCTAACATATTTTAGTTAAATTTTAAATTATATCAATTCAAAATTATTCAATTTATATTATAATAGGAAATTTTACTCATTAATATTAAAAAAGAGGAAACAAAATTTACGTCCCTAATAGGGTTAAGAATCAAAATATCTAACTTTCACTCATAAAGAAATTATACCATGGAATCAAAACAAAACAAATAAAACCTGCCCTTTTGCTATGAGCACAATAAAAGAGAGATCATAAGAGAGGCTTAGTGTATGGTAAACCAGTTATTTGGAGATTAAATAGTCTTTACAAAAATAGAGAGAATAATAAAAAAAGACAATAATATCACACCATACTCTTTTGTGCTCTCTCAATTATCGATATGTATGTGCATAGATAATTGTATTAAAGGGGAAAAAATAAAATAACTCAACACCGAAAAAATGGAGGAAATAATAAAGAGTAAAAACTTACCAACAACTCGATCATGATGAAGGCCTCCATGTGGTCGATGATGCTGTTGTGATGTAAATGTTAATTATGTTAAAGGGTGTTGATTACGCCGTGATAATATTTTTGAATGCACATTTCCCAAATTAATTTTACTCATGGCAACATCTCAATATATAATTTTATACACTTAAACGATCTGAAATGTTTGCTTAAATTTTCATGTTCTATAAAAATAATTTTAGATTTCAATTCCAATTGAAAACTTAGAATTCATAGTTACGAATTTTACCAACTATAGCCGATGAAATGAAGATATAATTATAATTATGTTTTTTTTTTGTTATGACGATCATATCAGGTTTCATTAATATTCCGGAAATTTGTAGATGTCACAGTGGTCTGGGCATCATAGAAAGGCATCAAACTCCAGTTGCATCGAGATTTTATCGAGACAGGGTAAAAAATGCGGCGATGGGATTAAAAAAATCCAAGCATTTATAGTGATGAAAATGTTCTAAGCCATTATATCATTGGAGCACATGTGTCGAGATTTACATCCAAATTTTGGTATCAAGAATTCTGGCAGGAAAACGAAATTTCAGGATTGTCTTTTTTCCAAAAATTATGAAGCTACTACCCTGTGGGTAGTAGCAATCCTTTTGATGAAAAAAAGGTTTCCGTACTTCGAAACGTTGCGTG
Organism: Haematobia irritans; assembly: GCF_050003625.1. Lineage (NCBI taxonomy): Eukaryota > Metazoa > Arthropoda > Insecta > Diptera > Muscidae > Haematobia > Haematobia irritans. The sequence goes on from NC_134399.1 coordinate 89,214,376, forward strand.
AGCATAAAAAATGTATGTCACGTTTTCCCAGATTTTTTTGCAGATATATTGGAAGTATTGTATTTTATCTAGCAAAGTTTAATTAAATGTTAAATTCTGGCGAGAAAGCAAATAATCCACAAAATTATTTACCTTTAGAAAATACTGTTTAAATATTAAAGTAAAAATGTGATCAGTGGAGAAGTTTCACGAAAATTTATAAATCACTTGCTGATTAAAATGAAAAATTTTGATTTTTTTCTCTTGGATAGAAACACTTTAGCTGTGATCTGGTTGCCGTTTCACAGAGGAAGGAAGCTCACGTTTTTACCCGAATCGATGAAAGAAAGGAGTTTTGATTTTCTCTATGATGCCTAAAGAATAATGTCAAAACTGCGCGAATAGTGGTGTTGCCATTTCCCCGATAGATCACAAAATATTTACCCAAATTTCACTAATGAACACAGGGAAACATAAAATAAATTTTGGTATTCGCACTTACGAAATTTTTCCTGGTCATTTAAATTTCGATTTTATAGGATTTAAATAAAAATCCGATTTTTAAAATTTTCCACTACATTTTCTTATGGTATTTATTTAATAAATATAGTTAATTTATGGAATTCACTGAATAAATATGTTATTATGTACAGAGGGATTCGCGTATAGACTTCTTTAATATAGCCCAATTACAAACTGCGTAATAAAAAAAATGAATCATCATGTGTAAGCTAATGTAGAAGTTCGGACAAAATTCACCACTGAGCAAAAAGAAGCGCATAAGAAAAAAATTACCATTGAAACATTTTTGGTTTTACGTAGTAATCAAGCAAAGATCACAAGAATGCAGGTGTTCAATTTATTTGGGCGTATGTATAACAAAGAGCAATGAGTAAATACACATAGAGCAAAAAATCATATTTTGTTTGTTCATACAGCTGAATGCAGATTACACTCATCGACAAAAGTGTGTCGCACAACGAAATTAATTTGAAAAATCTATTTTGTCTTATAGTTGATTTTACTTTCCGTATCAAAGCGGCCACTACAGTATCTTAATTTTAATTTTATGCGACCTTCATTGAAAGGCAGAAAACTGCCAAAAACCGCCTGAATTTTAAAGAAGTCGAATCTTTAACTCGGAATCAATACCAAAATCCTTAAGGGAAAGTCAAAATCTTTGGATCCAAGTAAAGTTTTTTTATACCCTCCACGATAGGATGGGGGTATATTAACTTTGTCATTCCGTTTGTAACACATCGAAATATTGCTCTAAGACCCCATAAAGTATATATATTCTGGGTCGTGGTGAAATTCTGAGTCGATCTGAGCATGTCCGTCCGTCCGTCCGTCTGTTGAAATCACGCTAACTTCCGAACGAAACAAGCTATCGACTTGAAACTTGGCACAAGTAGTTGTTATTGATGTAGGTCGGATGGTATTGCAAATGGGCCATATCGGTCCACTTTTACGTATAGCCCCCATATAAACGGACCCCCAAATTTGGCTTGCGATTGCTCTAAAAGAAGCAAATTTCATCCGATCCGGCTGAAATTTGGTACATGGTGTTAGTATATGGGAACCACCGTGGTGCAATTGTTAGCATGCCCGCCTTGCATACACAAGGTCGTGGGTTCGATTCCTGCTTCGACCGAACCAAAAAGTTTTTCAGCGGTGGATTATCCCACCTCAGTAATGCTGGTGACATTTCTGAGGGTTTCAAAGCTTCTCTAAGTGGTTTCACTTCAATGTGGAACGCCGTTCGGACTCGGCTATAAAAAGGAGGTCCCTTGTCATTGAGCTTAACATGGAATCGGGCAGCACTCAGTGATAAGAGAGAAGTTCACCAATGTGGTATCACAATGGACTGAGTAGTCTAAGTGAGCCTGATACATCGGGCTGCCACCTAACCTAACCTAGTATATGGTCTCTACTAACCATGTAAAAATTGGTCCATATCGGCCCACTTTTACGTATAGCCCCCATATAAACGGACCTCCAAATTTGACTTGCGATTGCTCTAAAAGAAGCCAGTTTCATCCGATCCGGCTGAAATTCGGTACATGGTGTTTGTATATGGTCTCTAACAACCATGCAAAAATTGGTCCACATTGGTCCATAATTATATATAGCCCCCATATAAACCGATCCCCTGATTTGGCTTGCGGAGCCTCTAAGAGAAGCAAATTTCATCCGATCCGGCTGAAATTTGGTAAATGGTGTTGGTATATGTTCTCTAATGACCATGCAAAAATTGGTCCGCATCGACCCATAACTATATATAGCCCCGATATAAGCCGATCCCCAGATTTGACCTCCGGAGCCACTTAGAGGTGCAAAATTCATCCGATCCGGTTAAAATTTGGTACGTGGTGTTAGTATATGGTCTCTAACAACCATGCAAGAATTGGACCATATCGGTCCATAATTATATATAGCCCCCATATAAATCGATCCCCAGATTTGTCCTCCGGAGCCTCTTGGAGGAGCAAAATTCATCCGATCCGGTTGAAATTTGGAACATGGTGTTAGAATGTGGTCTCTAACAAACACGCAAGAATTGGTCCATATCGGTCCATAATTATATATAGCCCCCATATAAACCGTTCCCCAGATTTGATCTCCGGAGCCTCTTGGAGGAGCAAAATTCATCCGATCCGGTTGAAATTTGCAACGTGGTGTTAGTATAAGGCCGCTAATAACCATGCCAAAATTGGTCCATATCGGTCTATAGTTATATATAGCCGATACCCAATCACACAAAAATTGGTCCATAGCGGTTCATAATCATGGTTTCCACTCCAGCCAAAAATAATCTACCAAAAATTTTGACAAAATTTTATTTCTATAGAAAATTTTGTCAAAATTTTAGTTCTATAGAAAATTTTTTCCAAATTTTATTTCTATAGAAAATTTTGTCAAAATTTTACTTCTATAGAAAAAGTTGTCAAAATTTTATTTCTATAGAAACTTTAAACTTAATTATATACGTATTTAATCGACCTTTTTTTAGTTTAATATATACCACGTAGGGACTATGTGGTATATATTACGGTGTTAGGAAGTTTTAAGATACCTTGCCATCGGCTTCAGTAGAAGTTTCTACGCAATCCATGGTGGAGAGTACATAAGTATATACTTGTTTAGTATAACTAAGTGATTCGACTTAGAAATGGGCATCTTTACACGAAAAAAATGTTGTTAGGCTCAGATCAACTTGGCTTTAGTAATTCGGAAAAGATCTTCAGAATTAATGAATCTTTAAATGTGTGGACCTTTGTACCTTGGTTCCCAAGTATTTCTGTATAAAAATTATCTAAAAAAAGTAGCCTTTAAAAAAAGTAGCCTTTAACATATCTTTTTTACGCAATTCCATAATATTTTCAGATTTGATTATGAACGTCCGAATTTTTTTGATGCTGGCACCAGAATCTACATAATAAATTTCATACTCGAACGTCAACATTTTGTGGATTGTGAAGAAACGGCCAATAATTTCGGAATAGAAAAGCTTTTAGCCGATGGAGTCTATGAGTGTGCATACAGTTTACATGAAGTATACGAATTATTCATAAATAAAAACCAAGAATAACTGATTTCTTTTGTGGTCTTTTACAGGAGGAAGATCGTCAAATTTTATTAAAAGAATGGGCTTCACTACGAAAATGGATGCAGTAAGTTTTGATCATTCTCAACCATAAATTTGTCCTTAACACTATTTACTTTAGCATACAACCTTTGGATGCCATAAAAGACTACTTTGGGGCTAAAATAGCGATTTATTATGCATGGCTTGGGTTTTACGCCCATATGTTGATACCTTTGAGTATTTTGGGTATTCTAGTTTTTGTTTATGGATTTTTCACATGGAATTCAGATTCTATCAGGTGCGGAGAGATTATAAAAAAAAAAAAATTGATCCAATTGGAAATTACTAATGAATCTTATTTTATTTTCAGTCATCAAATTTGTAGCAGTAATAAATCTACACTAATGTGTCCCCTTTGCGATAGAAATTGTGATTATTGGGAGCTGAGTAAAACCTGTCGATCTTCGAAAATAAATTATCTGATTGACAATAATATGACGGTCATATATGCATTTTTGATGTCTATTTGGGGTAGGTAATAAATCAATTAGCATTAAAAAGAAATGGCAAGGATATACACTGAAAAATATGTTATCGTGAGTACAAAGATTTCTTGTGCTAAAAATACAAACATTTTCTCCTTGGCCAAAAGTCGAAAATGTTTCAATTAAGCCTTAGAGTAAGTAAAGGGTGATTTTTTAAGAGCTATAAAAATATTTCAAAAGAAAAACGCTTTTGGATACTCTTTCCAACATTTCGACTCGTATAATTTAAATGCTTCAATGGGCCTTCCAGTGAAGCGGGATTGTCTGTATAAAAATGAGCTTTAACATAGCCCCACAAAAAAATGTCTAAAATCGTTCAATCTAGGGGGTCAATTGACCGGCCCCGAACGTGAAATAAAATGTTCACCGAACCTGTCTCTCAATAACCCCGTTATTACGTATGCTGTGTGGTAGGTGCCACCTTATTGTTGAAACCACATGTCATGCAAGTTAAGCTCTTTCATTTAGGTCGAAAAAGTTACATAACATATCACCTCACGGTAGAGCTCACCATTCACAGTTACGTTACAATTTGCAGCATCTTTGAAAAAGTGCGGTGCAATGATGCCACTAGCACATAAACCGCTCCAAACTGTAACAGCTGAGTAAACCAGAGTTGCCAAAAAGATAATAGATAAAAACTCACTCACAAACGTGAGTCGGTAAAATCTGCACACAGAGAAAGAATATGATCAGCCCAAATATGTTTCAATAGCATAATATTGTTTTTTCACGGAGGAGATGTAACATGTTATTTTTTCGGAAAGTAAAGCTGGTTTCGACAAGCATCCCAGCAAAAAAATTTGGAAGTTTTTCCAAAGGCACAACTTTAAAAGCACTTCCAGAAGATGCACTCCCAATGATGTTCTTTATTTTAACTACCCACAAAATTCTTTTAATTAAATTTTTATAACTTGTTTTTTTTTTTTCACATTTTTAATAGGTAATTTTAACTTTTTTGGTTGCAAGTAGGTTAAAAACTGAGTAAAAATTCCTAAAATGGTACAAATCGTTTAAATTTTGTCGAAAAAATGCTAAATCCAATCTGAAAAAATTTAGAATTTTTAAAAATATTTGAGGTCAAACGTTTCCAACAAGCATTAGCATCCATTAAAAATTATAAAAAAATATACAAATTATTTATTTGACAAAATATCACAGATTTTTTAATTTACATTAAAAACATTGAATTTGGATCACACCTAACAAAGTGATGCAAGTTCAATGCAACGGCTGTTGAAATGGAGGACTTCCGTCCTATGACAGGCCCATGTTAAATTCATCGCTTCTGCGTCAATTTTTGCACCACTTCCGATTGTTAGTGCCAATCTTCCACTTTGGTATTGTTAGTGCCAATCTTACTCTCCAAAATGGCCCAAGCGCACAAGTTCCATTGAGATCCAGAGATTGGTAGAACAGTGACAAAGGCAGAGTTCCAAGGTCTTAGCATCCCCAAATCACGCCTCACATACACCATCCTCCGTGGGTCCTATGCGGCACAGATGTGCTCTCAATTCTAGGTGCCCGGTTTTCCACGGCTCTCTTGACTATCGTCCTAATCTCTTAATTTTCCACTCTTTTACTTATATGGGTTATCCCATAGTGATTTGGTCGTCAACGTTGCATTAGTTCACATCGCTTTACGTGTCTCTTGTACCCATTCATCCAACTCGGCTCGCGTTGCCATTCTTGGCTTTGCGTTTTCCAAGTTCACTTCCCTATGTTTCCTAGTTCTTATCGCCAGTTCATCTGTCTTTAAGTTTCCTCTTATTCTGGCACCCTTGAGATGCGGATCCTGCCGTATTCCGAGTATTCGTTGATCATTCTTTTGCATTCCAATACGGTTCGCGAATGGGCCGTAATGTCTGCTATTGCCTCCATTGCCCTCCGGCAAACTGTGCAAATGTTCACGTTTTGGACCTCGCGTTTTTTCCTAGCCAATTAACACTTTCCATTACGGAACGCGATTATAACTTCAAGATTATGATGTAATGGGAATAAGACCTCGGTGTCTGGGAGATCTACATATACGCCCCGTCCTTCGATCCATCGCTGTGGTATCTGTTCTAGGGTCACATTCTCACAGGACCATTTTACTGGCGTCAGAATATCATAATCGTCAGCCATGGCCACCTCAAGTATAGGATCGTGGATCGTTGCCGTATCTGCCATTAGAATCACCTTCTCCCCTATTATCCTTTGATGGTTCGTCATGTTTCGTGTTTTCGTCCACTCTACCATCGGCGATTGTGATGAGATTCAAATTAATAGGCATGATTTTGTCTTCTCCGGGTTAACATTCAGACCCCTGGGCCTTGTCCAGTGATATGCCATCCTCGGGATCCTTATGCGCTACTGCAGAGTCTGCTAGGATCCGTTCTCTGTAGAATCGAAGGTCTAAATTTTCAGCTAACCTCTTTGGAATGACTTCTCATTTGACCTTCACTTTTCGGAATTTCATTTCTGGTATTGTTATCGGTTTTTCGTTCTTTTTTTGGACGCAATGCAACACTGTTAGTAACACAATAACACTGTTAGTAACACAATAACAATGATGGAGTGCTCTAACGATTGCCACTTGTGATTTTCCAGTCAAATATAAAGCAATCGCACTATCACGCTTGAGCTCCATTCAGAATAACTTTATTTCTGAAACCAATCAATATGTTTTTGTAAGCTTGTACCCAATGAAATCACCTTCGCTTAAATAAATATGTCAGTTGTCAGACGAGCGGTTTTGAAATGAGAGCAACCTGATGTTGATCTATATATTCGATATTGCATTCTGAAGTCGACCCCTCATGTGGTTCGGACCAATAATTACTGCTCCACTTAAAACAGACCAATGCAAGAAGATTGGTGTCAGATGTTGACGTTTCATCGGACAAATGCTTACTCTTGCTAACGTCAACATAAAATAGAATAAACGATTTTCAACCTTAATATTTCCAAAATGTTTTCTATTTCAGCGATTATCTATTTGGAGCTATGGAAACGATACTCTGCCAACCTTATATACCGCTGGGGGCTAACAGGCTATTCAAATGAAGTAGAACACCCCCGTCCTCAATATCTAAAGAAGTTGAGTAAAGATCGAAAATTGGCCGAAAAACTCAAACAATTGGACGAAGAAAACTTATTTGACCTTGATATGCCTTACTGGAAAACTAAATTTTTTCCAAGTCTCACCAGTTACAGTCTTATGCTACTTGCGGTAAGTTTATTGTCCCATATGAAATATACCGAATACTGATAAAGATTTGCTTCAACAGATATCCATATCACTGATAGCCATAGCTGGCATGATTGTTTATCGTATGGCTCAAATGGCCTCTCATACAATTTTTGGCGAAGCAAATTCGATGACAGCCAGAATTATGCTTATGCCAGCAACTGCTGGTTGTATCGATTTGATCATCATATCGGTGCTCCACTATGCCTATTCCTATTTGGCAAAAATTTTAACGAATTTGGAATATTGTAGAACTCAAACGGAATACGATGAAAGTTTAACTCTGAAAATTTATAGCTTTCAATTTGTGAATTATTACTCCTCGTTATTCTACATTGCATTTGTGAAGGGGAAATTTGTTGGCTATCCTAGGGAATATAATCGTTTATTTAATCTTCGCCAACAAGAATGTAATCCTGGGGGATGCCTTATGGAATTATGTTTGCAATTGGTTATCATAATGATTGGTAAACAAGTGGTCAATGGTATTGTGGAAATAACAGTGCCGCTATTGAAGAAACGGCTGAAGAAAAAATGTACGAGTAAAAATAAACAGAAATTGCAAATTCATAATCAATGGACAAAGGATTATCATTTACAGCCTTGGAGTTCTAGTCTTATGTTTGCTGAATATCTGGAAATGGGTAAATATTTTTATTGAATAGAAAATATTTTTTTTTATTATAAAATACATTCGGTTATCTAGTACCTTTTTCTCGACTAAACAGCCGAATCCAAAAAATCACTTTTTAATTTGTATACCAGGAACACATACTTGAAGCGCTTCATATTCATTATTACCTTTCTAGTGATGTACATTAAAAAAAAAAAAAAAAATCTTATGTACCCTCCACCATGGATTGCTTAGAAACTTGTACTAAAGACTGTCATCCACAATCGAATTACTTGGGTTGCGGTAACACTTGCCGATGGCAAGGTATATTAAAGCTTCTTTACACCGTCTTCTCAATTGTCAGTTAGTCCATAAACAAAAAGAGGGCGATTAAATACGTATATAATTCAATGTAACAACATTTTCTATAGAAATAGAATCTTGACAAAATTTTCTATACCAATAAAATTTTAACAAACTTTGAAAAATATTTCAAATTTTGTCAAAATTTCTATAGAAATAAAATTTTGGTAGGTTATTTTTGGGGATCGGCTATATATAACTGTAGACCGATATGGACCAATTTTGGCATGGATGTTAGCGACCATATACTAGCGCAATGTACCAAATTTCACCACGTACCAAATTTCAACCGGATCGGATGAATATTGCTCCTTCAAGAGCTCCAGAGGTCAAATCTAGGGATCGGTTTAAATAGGGGTTATATAATTAAGACCGGTATGGACCAATTTTTTCATGGTTGTTAGAGACCATATACTTACACCACGTACCAAAATTTCAACCGGATCGAGTGAACTTTGCTCTTCCAAGGGGCTCCGGATCACAAATGTGGTATCACAATGGACTGAATAGTCTAAGTGAGCCTGATACATCGGGCTGCCACCTAACCTAACCTAAGGGGCTCCGGAGATCAAGTCTGGGGATCGCTTTATATGGGGCTACATATAATTATGGACCGATATGGACCAATTCCTGCATGGTTGTTAGAGACCACATACTAACACCACGTACCAAATTTCAACCGAATCGAGTGAACTTTGCTCTTCCAAGGGGCTCCGGATCACAAATCTGGTATCACAATGGACTGAATAGTCTAAGTGAGCCTGATACATCGGGCTGCCACCTAACCTAACCTAAGGGGCTCCGGAGATCAAATCTGGGGATCGCTTTATATGGGGCTACATATAATTATAGACCGATATGGACCGATTCCTGCATGGTTGTTAGAGACCACATACTAACACCACGTACCAAATTTCAACCGAATCGGATGAATTTTGCTCATCCATGAGGCTCCGGAGGTCAAATCTGGGGATCGGTAAGGGGGTTATATATAATTATGGACCGATGTGGAGCAATTTTTGCATGGTTGTTAGAGAAAATATACTAACACCATGAACCAAATTCTAGCAGGATTGGATGAAAGTTGCTTCTCTTAGAGGCTCAGCAAGCCAAATCGGGGGATCAGTTTATATGGTAGCTATATATAATTATCGACCGATGTGGACCAATTTTTGCATGCTTGTTAGAGACCATATACTAACACCATGTACCAAATTTCAGCCGGATAGGATGAAATTTGCTTCTCTTAGAGGCTCCGCAAGCCAAATCGGGGGATCAGTTTATATGGGGGCTATATATAATTATGGACCGATGTGGAAAAATTTTTGCACGGTTTTAGACACGATATACTAACACCATGTACCAAATTTCAGCCGGATAGGATGAAATTTGCTTCTCTTATAGGCTCCGAAATTAAAATCTGGGGATCGGTTTATATGGGAGCTATATATAATTATGGACCGATGTGGAGCACTTTTTGCATGGTTGGTAGAGACTATATACTAACACCATGTACCAAATTTCAACCGGATCGAATGAAATTTGCTTCCCTTAGAGGCTCCGCCAACCAAATCTGGGGATCGGTTTATATGGGGACTATCTGTATAATTATGCACTGATGTGGACCAATTTTTGCATTGTTGTTAGAGACCATATACTAACACTACGTACCGAATTTCAACCGGATCGGATGAATTTTGCTCCTCCAAGAGCCTCTGCAGTCCAAATCTGAGCGTCGGTTTATATGGGGGCTATACGTAAAAGTGGTCCGATATGGCCCATTTGCAATACCATCCGACCTACATCAATAACAACTACTTGTGCTAAGTTTCAAGTCGATAGCTTGTTTCGTTCGAAAGTTAGCGTGATTTCAACAGACGGACGGACGGACATGCTTAGATCGACTCAGAATTTCACCACGACCCAGAATATATATACTTTATGGGGTCTTAGAGTAATATTTCGATGTGTTACAAACGGAATGACAAAGTTTATATTCCACCCATCCTATGGTGGAGGGTATAAAAAATATGTCCACTAGAACTGGTTTCATAAACGGTTACTTATTTTCGCTTTAGAAGTAAAAACCCGGTTAGACGGTTACTTCTGCCAGGACAAAAATGGTAGTGGTAATCTTATCTTAAATCCTTACCATCTATATTGTTCTCATTTCTACTTTATAAGGAGTAGGATTGTAAATTAAACAATCCATAATATGTTATCTAACTTACTTTCTTTTTCTATGCTTTTAGTTATCCAATATGGTTTTGTAACCCTTTTTGGATTGGCTTTTCCCTTGGCCCCTCTATTTGCCTTAATCAACAATGTCATTGAAGTTCGGACGGATGCTCTGAAGATGCTAAAATATATACGAAGACCTATGGCTCAGAGGGCTCATGAGATTGGTGTATGGTTCAATATCATGCAGGTTGTCACAAGAATTGCAGTAACATCGTGCGCCCTTATCATAGCATTTTCTACAAATTTCATACCGAAATTGGTATATGTCTTATACTCCGGAGATACAGAATTAACTGGCTATCTTAATTTTACTTTGGCGCATTTTAATACCAAAGATTTTGAAATTCAACCAAGGATAAGCACATCACAATATGCCAATGTAACATCATGTCTCTATCCTGATTTAAGGAATCCTCCATGGCATCCACAGCCCTATGAGAGACCTGTAATTTATTGGAAGCTACTATTGGCTCGAGTGGTCTTTGTTGTTTTATTTCAGGTAAATTTTTTATCAATGGTTTATTAGTATATCCTCATCAAACAAATGTAATGCGACTGTAAAAAACAACCCCAGAAAATAAGTTCACACAAAATTCATTGATATATAATCCAAAATTAATTTTTATTAACCCTTAAATGCACAAGGCCACCGATTCCTCCGAAAAAATATAATATTCAAAATGCTAAATAAAGAACATAAACATACCTCTTTTTTCCAAAAAATATGTTTTTTTTTAACAATCGTTGAATCTTAAAAAATACGGTGCGAATTAAACTAAGTTTTTATATACAAACAAACAATTTGATTTTAGTAGAGAATGTTTACACTACACAGTTTTTTTTACCAACATTACTTTCATCTCTGGTAAATATTGTTTAACATCAATATTTGATTTTTATTTTTGTCTGCAGATTACTCAGAAGTACAACAAATTTTCCGGAAAGACATATTTTTAGAAATAGCGCTATTATGTACTAAATACAACTAACTTAATTTGATAGATTTCTGTCAAAATTTTAAGACGTAATAATTTGTTTCTTGTTATATCGTAAAAGATACAGTGCGCATTTAAGGGTTAATATAACAAAACATTTTCAATGAGTCTACGATCATTTTCATTAATAGAATGAAAAGCTTCGTTCCTTATAGAAAATTCATTAAACTAATGAAAATGTTTATTATATTTACAAATTTGTTTCGTTGTCTCAATTTTAAAGACACACTTCGTTAATATAACGAAGCCTTCCTATTTGCCTTCTATGGCATTTCTAAGGCACACTTCGACACTGCACTGAAAAAAAGCATGCATTGCATTTTTACGATTTGTCTATGTTTGTTAAGATTTATCAATTATTCACATATTTTTTTATCACCCAGAATATCACCGGAGCTATACAGACTGTGATTGCCTGGGCAATACCAGACGTTCCCAAGAACCTAATTAGACTTATCAAGAGTGAAAACTTTTTGCTTCGTGAATACATAATCGAATATGAAAAACATCAAGCAATGGAAGTAACTACCAACGATGTTACATCTTGGATAAATCATGTGAATGAAGAGGAAAACGGTGACGAATATAATTCTTTAGCATCCAGTAACGAGGATTACATCAAAAATGATGCCGGACGCGAAGAAACTACATCGTTATGATGAATCTCTAAATACATCTGGCTTATAAATAGGAATCATGCTGACATTTCATTTTCGTGTGCTGTAATGTGAACTGTTTTATTAAATATGAATTTAGACTGTTCAGTAATAAATTAATGATATTTTTAAGTGAAACACTAAGTACATGTTTGCATATGCTATTTTGATTTTTTCCATATGTAATAAGTAGAACAAGTATATACGGCCGAAAGTTCGGCCAGGCCGAATCTTATGTACCCTCCACCATGGATTGCATAGAAACTTTTACTAAAGACTGTCATCCACAATCAAATTACTTGGGTTGCGGTACCACTTGCCGATGGCAAGGTATCTTAAAAAATCCTTAACACAGTCTTCTAAATTGTAAGATAGTCCATACGTGGTATATACACCCTCAAAAAAAATCGCCTCTTTAACATATGTTCCAAACATATTTTGCAGGAAGCACATATATTATTGGATACTGCCGAAACATTAATATCTTTGTTTTATGTGAACATATTATATGTTTGGAAATATTTTGAGCCCAAAAATGTTATATGCTTGGAAGAATTTTTCCCAAAGACGATTGTGTGCTCATTCCCTAACATACTCGTTATTTTCACTTCCACGAAATATTTTAATTCTTGGCACCTTTTTCTGTAATACAAATAATGTTGAAGAAATTATTCACTTTTTTATTTTTTTAAATTTTACCTTTCGCCTGCACGGAGAATCGAACCGAGTACCATACAGTTTGTAAGCCAACACACTATCCACTGGGCTACGTAGCTGTTATGGTCACCAGCAGATAATTATCGTTATAAGTTACATTTATATAGCATAGTTTGCAGCGCCCACGAGCCCATGCAAACATAACATTATTTAACAGAAACATACATTTGTTTGCCACGTGGAGCAGTGGCTAGCATGTCTGCCTTGCATGCAAAGGGTCGTGGGTTCAATCCCTGCTCCGACCGAACACTTTTTTTTTTGTTTTTTTTTTTTTAATTTACACATTTATATTTATACTATATTAAATTTTTATAATAAAACATCGAAATGTGGGTTATTAAAGATTTATAGTCATTAACAGCGCTTGATATAAACGAATTTGACTGATTTTTGGATAAAATATTATTTTTTATTGCAAAAATAACAATTTTGTAACAAAAAACTGTTTTTGGTACAAAACTTTAAAATTTGGAAGGAATTCAAAAACTTACAAAAGAAGAACGTGGAGTCGAGTATAAACATACATAAATAATTTTATAATATAAATATAAATTTATTTAGGCGTGAGCAGTTTTTTACTAGCATTTAACACCATCGGTCTAAAATGCCTTTTATTTTTTTTAATAATTCATTTTAAAGAAAATAAAATTTTTAAATTGTTTTAGCTGCAAAACTCGAACTTAATGCCCGCTTTTATATTTGAAGGTGTCCGTTAACTCCTCTTGGACTACTTATTAATAAAGAGGAACTAAACTTTGTTTTTATACATTTTACTGTGTAATTTTTCACTATTTCCTCCTTATTTCATTTTACTGTCCCAACTCTAAAAAGAGTATAGTGCCCTTTCGTTATTTTTATGAAGACCCCTCATTTCTTTTAACGAACCAAGAAAAAAATTGTGCCCATAATGCCAAAATGATAAATAAAACACATGTCCACACATACAGAAAATGCTGCTCTCAAGGCGAAAACACAGGCTTTTTTTCAAATGTCTATTCTCTTGGTTCCGAATGTCCATTCTCTTTATTCAAATTAAATAATATTTAAACTTAAGCATATCAAATTTTTTGCCTTATCATAAAACAGTTTTCTGAAACAACATACAAGCGGTTTCACAGAAATTGTTCTCTTTTGATTCTTTCGCTGTGTTAAGTTGATATCTTTTGTCAACTCTCCCGGTTTCCATCTCTATTTCTTTCTCTATACTCTCTCTGTCGCTTTGAATAAAATATCACAACATATGTATGTTTAGTCGAAATTTGTAAATTTATACATGTTTGCATTCACACATATGATTTTTATGAAACATTCATGCCCCAAACATAATATATTCTAACATATTAACATAGGTGTCCCAAACATTTAGTGTTAGTTTAGGAACATTACATGTTTGCACTTAAATATATTGTGTTTTAAAATTGTGCCCGAAACACTTTTTGTTTATATCGGAACATATGAAAAACATATATTTCTAAGAGTGTACTAAACAAAACAAGTATATACAGCACTAAGTTCGGCCTTGCCGAATCTTAAATACCCACCACCATGAACCAAATATTAGGGTTTCCTTTGAAATTTCAAGAGGGCTTGAGGACACTTCCCGAAGATAAATTTAAAGATTTCACCTATGAGGACTATATCATATTCTGGATTTATAAGAACCATTTTTGTTTGAGTTTTAGAGGAATAATTAACATCTCTTGTAAGTGTGCAAGAAAATTATAAAATAATGTCTTGATTTGAAATCTTAAATCTGCAGAAGTAAAATCTGGAAATTTTACATTGAGTTTCAAGCAATTTTCATGATCAGTGCGCCTTCTACACCCTCAAGAAGTGAAGTCGGTCTATATGGAAGCATTACCAAATGGACCGATAAAAACTTAATCCGATACACGTTTTTGTGAGCCTAAAATACCAGAATATTTACAATTTCGGGCAAATCAGATAAAAACTACGGTTTCTAGAAACCCAAGGAGTTAAATCGGGAGATCGTTCTTATGGGGGCTATACTAAAATATGGACCGATACTCACCGTTTTCGGCACACCTCTTTATGACCCGAAAATTCCTCTAGATTTCCAATTTCAGGCAAATAGGATAAAAACTTCGGATTCTAGAAGCCCAAGAAGTAAAATCGGGATATCGGTCTATATGGGGGCAATACCAAAATATGGACCGATACTCACCATTTTCGGCACACCTCTTTTGGTCCTAAAATACCTCTAGATTTCCAATTTCAGACAAATTGGATAAAAACTACGATTTCTATAAGCCCAAGACCGGGAGGTCGGTTTATATGGGGACTATATCAAAACCTGGACCGATATAGCCCATCTTCGAACTTGACCTGCCTGCAGACAAAAGACGAGTTTGTGCAAAATTTCAGCACGATTGCTTCATTATTGAAGACTGTAGCGTGATTACAACAGACAGACAGACAGACAGACAGACAGACAGACGGACAGACGGACATTGTTATATCGTCTTAGAATTTCTCCCTGATCAAGAATATATATACTTTATATAGTCGGAAATCGATATTTCGATGTGTTACAAACGGAATGACAAACTTATTATACCCCCGTCACCATTCTATGGTGGTGGGTATAAAAAGGCCGAATAAATACGTAAATAATTCAGTTTGAAAAATTTTCTACAGAAATAAAATTTTGACAAAATTTTCTATAGAAATAAAATGTTGACTAAATTTTCTATAAAAATAACATTTTGACAAAATTTTCAATAGAAATAATATTTTGACAAAATTTTCTATAGAAGTAAAATTTTGACAATATTTTCTATAGACATAAAATTTTGACAAAATTTTCTATAGAAATAAAGTTTTGACAAAATTATCTATAGAAATAAAATTTTGATAAAAATTTCTACAGAAATAAAATTTTAACAAAATTTTCTACAGAAATAAAATGTTGACAAAACTTTCTATAGTAATAAAATTTTGACAAAATTTTCTACAGAAATAAAATGTTGACAAAATTTTCTATAGAAATAAAATTTTTGTAGATTTTTTTGGAGATATGGACCAATTTTTGTGTGATTGGCCATTGGCTATATATAACTATAGACCGATATCGACCAATTTTTGCATGGCTGCTAGCGGCCATATACTAGCGCAATGTACCAAATTTCAACCGAATCGGATAAATTTTGCTCCTCCAAGAGGTTCCGGAGGTCAAATCTGGGGATGGATTCATATGGGGGCCATATATAATTATGGACCGATATGGACCATTTTGGCATGGTTGTTAGATACCATATACTAACACTACGTACCAAATTTTAACCTGATCATATTAAATTTGCTCTTCCAAGAGGCTCCGGAGTTCAAATCTGGGGATCGGTTTATATGGGGGCTATATATAACTATGGACCTATATGGACAAATATTTGCTTGGTTGTTAGAGACCATATGCTGACACCACGTAACAAATATCAACTGCATCGGATGAATTTTGCTCCTCTAAGAGGCTCCGGAGGTCAAGTCTGGGGATCGGTTTATATGGGGGCAATATATAATTATGGACTGATATGAACCAATTTTTGCGTGGTTGTTAGAGACCATATACTAACACCACGTACCAAATTTCAAGCGCATCGGATGAATTTTGATCCTCTAAGAGGCTCCGGAGGCCAAATCTGGGGATCGGTTTATATGGGGGCTATATATAATTATGGCCCTATATGGACAAATATTTTCTTGGTTGTTAGAGACCATATACTAACACCACGTAACAAATATCAACTGCATCGGATGAATTTTGCTCCTCTAAGAGGCTCCGGAGGTCAAGTATGGGGATCGGTTTATATGGGGGCTATATATAATTATGGACCGATATGAACCAATTTTTGCATGGTTGTTAGAGACCATATACTAACGCCACATACCAAAATTCAACCGAATCGGATGAATTTTGCTCCTCCATGAGGCTCCAGAGTTCATATATAATTATGGACCGATATGGATCAATTTTTGCATGGTTGTTATAGACCATATACTAACACCACATACCAAATTTCAACCGGATCGGATGAATTTTGCTCCTCCAAGAGGGTCGGCAAGCCAAATCTGGGGGTCGGTTTATATGGGGGCTATACGTAAAAGTGGTCCGATATGGCCCATTTGCAATACCATCCGATCAATAACAACTACTTATGCTAAGTTTCAAGTCGATAGCTTGTTTCGTTCGGAAGTTAGCGTGATTTCAACAGACGGACGGACATGCTCAAATCGAGTCAGAATTTCACCACGACTTATGGGGTCTTAGACCAATATTTCGATGTGTTACAAACGGAATGACAAAGTTAATATACTCCCCATCCTATGGTGGAGGGTATAAAAATAGATAAAATCATACAAGATATGGACTTGGATAAGTTCTGTGAGGAACAATACTACGAAAAATGATGCTGCAAATATTATAGTTTTAAAGCCATTGGTTATCTGCACAGACCTTTTCTTATTTGAAGCTTTCGTCAGTAGTCTCGACCTAGTTAAAAAAAGAATTAGGGGCAGCAGTAGAAGCTGAGGAAAGTAGAGAAAAATAGAAAGAAAGAAACGAAATAAATTTTAATTAAGAGAAAGGTCACAATAGCTAAGATTAAATTGAAGAATTCGTTTCTTCAAATTTATGACACTAAATTTCCCACTGTTAAAGTCGTAAAGTAAAGCTAATTTTGCTTTAAAGAAATAATCTTTTAATTATTTGATATATTTATGATATTAAAAATAGAAATGCTTCAAAATTAGCTTTATATTTCTTTTGAGAAATTTACATCTTTGGTTTATTTTTTTTTTAAAGTTAGGAAAACACTTTTGCTTTGAAGTTCTGTTTTAATTTGGATTTTTTAAGTTGACGTATATTTGTATATTAATACCTTCGTTGATATAAAAATAGAACGAAAATTGATAAATGAGATATGTATCCTAATTTCCATGTTTTTTTAACGGAGCAAAATGTCAACTATCGATAACAGTGTTGTCAGATTAGGGGATTTTACCCTAACTGGGGATTTTTTTCTCGTGATTGGGAAATTTTTTGGACTTGGAGATCTGGGGATAAAACCATGGTTTGGGGATTTTTCTGGATTTTTTTATGTCTAATAAATTTTCTTGAATGTATTGAAATATATTTATTTTTTTTTTAATCGGCGATACATCTGCATTTGTAATACAGTTAAAGTCCTTATCTATTAAAGAATTCGATAATATGATGGGTTTTTTAATTTTTTGTAGAATGAAATTTATTTATAAAATTTTTATATTAATTTTTCTTTGGGGATTTTTCATGGAGAAAAATACTGCGGTTAGGCATATACATTTTGGAGATCTCTCTCAAAAAATCTGGCAACCGTGATCGATAATAGCGGAAACATGGCTATCGATTTCATAGGAGTAAAAGTTAGGCAGAGTTGTATTGGAAGGTGAGAAACAATACCGCTATGCTATTTATATGGTTTGAGTCTAAGCTAAATTTCCGTATGGTCGCCGTTATTATCGAAAATTATATTGATCCTAAAATTATGCTATGAACTATGCTGAAAGTTTTCGTGTACGCACAAACACAGCGATAACCGTTACTCGGACGTTGGTTTACTTGCATTCCTTATAAAAAGCACAAAGATCGCGAAGGTAAACGGTATCCTAATTTCTTACCTTCAAATGACAGTATTGCCACTGACTCCTATTTTTCAAAATCCCTACTAGGCATTGTTGCTAAGTTAGAATTTTATGTTGAAATAAAGCAAAAAATAATATGAAACCTATATAGCGATATGAAAAACACTCGAAATATATTTCGAAATTTAAATAAAATTAAATTAATTTCCAAACTTTTTTGGTTATCTTGTTGTAGGCACTATACTTATACAATAAAAAACAAGTAAGGAAAGTCTAAAGTCGGGCGGGGCCGACTATATTATACCCTGCACCACATTGTGGATCAACATTTTCGATACCATATCAAATCCGTCAAATGTGTTGGGTGCTATATATAAAGGTTTTTGTCCCAAATACATACATTTAAATCAGACCCGATCTGCAAAATCTATAGACTTAAAATTTAAGTTGGCTAATGGCCTGAGGTGGAACACAATGTTAGTAAAAAATATGGGAAACCTTTAAATCTGAAGCAATGATTTATCGGTTGATAGATATGTATTAGAAGTATAGGAAAATTTAAGTCATTCTTACAAGTTTTCGACCTAGCACTGGTGATTTTACAACGAAAATGTTGGTATAGTGGCCATTTTTGCCGAAATCTGAAAAGCATATATATTGGAGCTATATCTAAATCTGAACCGATTTCAAATTTGTCATGAATACTTACAATGTTAATTCTACTTCCTGTGCAAAATTTCACGTATATCGGATTACAAATTTTACCTCTGTTCTCACATGAGTGTAAATCGGGCAAAAGAGATATATGGGAGCTATATATAAATGTGAACCGATGTCAACCAAAATTGTCATGCACTCCTAGAGTGTTAATTCTACTCCCTGTACAAAATTTAAGCAAATCAGAGCAAAACTTTGGCCTCTGTTGTAATATGTGTGTAAATCGAGCGAAGATATATATGGGAGTTATATCTACAACTAAATCGATTTTTTCCAAAATCAATGGGGTGCTATTCCCGATTTGCAATAAAAATTTCTATTTCACAAAGATTCTATACTTTGTTTTTGATATTTTGAAACTTAAAGAAAAGTTCTCCGAATTTTTTCTATACTCACCACCATAGAATGGTGGTGGGGCTATAATAAGTTTCCGTGTGTAACACATCGAAATATCGACTTCCGACTATATAAAGTATATATAAAGTATATATATATATATATATATATGTATATATATATATATATATATATATATATATATATATATATATATATATATATATATATATATATATATATATATATATATATATATATATATATATATATATATATATATATATATATATATATATATATATATATATATATATATATATATATATATATTATATATATATATATATATATATATATATATATATATATATATATATATATATATATATATATATATATATTCTAAATTCTAAGACGATATAAGCATGTCCGTCTGCGCGTCTGTCATCACGCTACATCCTTCAATAATTGGATGCAGGCAGGTCAAGATGGGCTATATCGGCCCAAGTTGTGATATAGTCCTCATATAAACCGATTTCTCGATTTGGGGTCTTGGGCTTATAAAAAACGTAGTTTTTGTCCAATTAGCCTGAAATTGAAAATCTAGAGGTACTTTAGGACCATAAAGAGGTGTGCCGAAAATGGTGTCCATCGGACCATGTTTTGGTATAGCCCCCATATAGACCGATCTCCCGATTTTGCTTCTTGGGCTTATAAAAACTGTATTTACTATCCGATTTGTCTGAAATTGAAAATTTAGAGGTATTTGGGGACCTTAAAAAGGTGTGTCGAAAATGGTCCGTATCGGTTCATGGTTTGGTATAGCCCCCATATAGACCGATCTGCCGATTTTAGTTCTTGGGCTTCTAGAATCCGTAGATTTTATCCAAATTGCCGGAAATTAGAAATATAGACGTATTTTAGGACCATAAAGAGGTGTGTCGAAAATGGTCCGTATCGGTCCATGTTTTGATATAGCCCCTATATAGACTGATCTCTCGATTTTACTTCTTAGGCTGCTAGAATTCGTAGTTTTCACCAATTCGTCTGAAAGTGGAATTCTAGAGATATTTAAGAAACTTTAAGAGGTGGTGAGTATTGGACAATGTTTTGGTATAGGCCCCATATAGACCTAGTTCCCGAATTTATTTCTAGGACTTCAAATCAAGGCGTTATTTCATCATATACACGATATGTTTATGATTTCTTTAAAACTCAAACAAAATTGGTTCTCATAAATCCAGAATCTGAGCTGGTCTTCATAGGTAGAATCTTTAATTTTTTTTCTTCGGGAAGCATACTGGTTGAACTGATTTGCTTGGGAGAAGATTTGTTATCATACCCCCTAAAATGTTATATATATCAAGTAACCCGCTACGACGAAGAGTTTTCAAAGTAAACTATTATATTTGATTCATGTTGGTGGCTTTTTAAGATTCGCCCCGGCCGAACTTACTGCTGTATATACTTGTTTTAATATCAGGAAGGTGTAGGGTTGTCTCTTGACAAAAACGCCCAGTTCTTTTCACTATTTTATCGGAGACGTATTCTTTTTAAAACAATAAATCAAAATTTAAAATACCGCATTTACTTGAAATTTACAAGGAACATGGGAGAAGGTGAGTAAATTAATATAGGTACGGGATTCTATATACGGGATTCTTCTGGATTTACACCTCCTCTTTGTCCCAAGTTTTTTTTTTTGGAATTTTCAAGTTTTCTTGCAATATGCTGGGATGGTAGAGGATGGTCCTTTTATGGGAACTAAGTACTTAATGTTTTAATATTAAAATATTGCCCTTAAATCTTACATTTATTGATATCACCATAGAGGGTGCTTCATTTTCCGGTATATGTTCGGAAAGGCATCTTCCCCGTGTCCGACATTTTAACAAACATGTTGTTATGGAGCCACCGTGGTACAATGGTTAGCATGACCGCCTTGCATACACAAGGTCGTGGGTTTGATCCCTGCTTCGACCGAACACCAAAAATTTTTCAGCGGTGGATTATCCCACCTCGGTAAAGCTGGTGACATTTCTGAGGGTTTCAAAGTGGAACGCCGTTCGGACTCGGCTGTAAAAAGGAGGTCCCTTGTCAATGAGCTTAACACAGGCAGCACTTAGTGATAACATAAGAGAGAAGTTCACCAATATGGTATCACCATGGACTGAATAGTCTAAGTGAGCCTGATACATCGGGCTGCCACCTAACCTAACCTATGTTTTTATACCCTTAATAACTTTGCTCGGCCAAAAAATGTGCCTACCAGAAATATTGATTTTAGACCCCATAAAATATATACCAATCGACTCAGAATCACCTCCTGAGTCGATCTAGCGCTTGGTGTCCGTCTGTCTGTCCGGACGCTATTGAATTTGGAAGAAATCGGATCAAATTAAGATATAGCTCCCATTTATCAACCGATCGTAACCAAGGTTGGCTAACTGCAATCTTCTATAGCACTAACTGTATGTGCAAAATTTCATCAAAATCGGTTCAGATGTAGATATAGCTCTCATATATGTATCGCCCGATTTTGAAAAAATTTCCCCTAATAACCTTATTTTTGACCATAGGGGCCTCATTTATTAACTGTTCGTACACAAATTTTACACAAGGTAACCT
Source organism: Haematobia irritans (assembly GCF_050003625.1). Taxonomy (NCBI): domain Eukaryota; kingdom Metazoa; phylum Arthropoda; class Insecta; order Diptera; family Muscidae; genus Haematobia; species Haematobia irritans. Next base: position 89,236,627 of record NC_134399.1, read on the forward strand.
TCTGTAGATCAATCATACCTGCAAAATATTATTAGGACTTCAAATCAAGGCGTTATTTCATCATATACACGATATGTTTATGATTTCTCTAAAACTCAAACAAAATTGGTTCTCATAAATCCAGAATCTGAGCTGGTCTTCATAGGTAGAATCTTTAATTTTTTCTTCGGTAAGCATACTGGTTGACCTGATTTGCTTGGGAGAAGATTTGTCATCATACCCCCTAAAATGCTATATATATCAAGTAACCCGCTACGACGATGAGTTTTCAAAGTAAACTATTATATTTGATTCATGTTGGTGGCTTTTTAAGATTCGGCCCGGCCGAACTTACTGCTGTATATACTTGTTTTAATTTCAGGAAGGTGTAGGGTTGTCTCTTGACAAAAACGCCCAGTTCTTTTCACTATTTTATCGGAGACGTATTCTTTTTAAAACAATAGAACAAAATTTAAAATACCGCATTTACTTGAAATTTACAAGGAACATGGGAGAAGGTGAGTAAATGAATATAGGTACGGGATTCTATATACGGGATTCTTCTGGATTTACACCTCCTCTTTGTCCCATTTTTTTTTTTTTTGGAAATTTCAAGTTTTCTTGCAATATGCTGGGATGGTAGAGGATGGTCCTTTTATGAGAACTAAGTACTTTATGTTTTAATATTGCCCTTAAATCTTACATTTATTGATATAAACATAGAGGGTGCTTCATTTTCCGGTATATATTCGGAAAGGCATCTTCCCCGTGTCCGACATTTTAAAAAACATGTTGTTATGGAGCCACCGTGGTGCATGACCGCCTAGCATACACAAGGTCGTGGATTCGATCCCTGCACGCAAAAAAATAATTCTTTCCTCCCAAACGAAATTTTAGACAAACAAAGTTCGTTTCTCATTTGCTTTTCGCTGTAAGGAAGTGTATTTGGAATAAAAGTATATACTTTTTGTGATAAACGTTTATTCTTTTCCAGGATGTAAAAACAATTTCATAAAGACTAGCTGAAAAAACGTTTTCTAGCTAATTGCATTTTCCCTTCATCTTTCTCACATCCACGGTGTTTTTTAGTTCTTAACACCTTTTCCTGTAATACCAACAATGTAGAAGAAATTATACGATTTTATAAATTTTTTAAATTTTTTTACCTTTCGCCTGGACGGAGAATCGAACCGCGGACCATGCACTTTGTAAGCCAACACACTAACCACTGAGCTATGTACCTGTTATGGTCATCAATAGATAAATATCCATATAAGTAATATTTATATAGCATAGCTTGCGGAGCCCACGAACCGAATAAACCAAGTTTATTTAACAGAAACAAACATTTAGTTTGGCACCGTGGAGCAGTGGTTGATACGTCCGACTTGCATGCCAAGGGTCGTGGGTTCGATCCCTGCTTCGACCAAAGTTTTTTTTTGTTTTTTTTTTACATATAGTCCAGATATGTTCGGAAAATTCAGAAAAAATTTTCAACATTACATTGTAGTATATTAAATTTCGAACTGTAAAATGTGTCTTATTAAAGACCTAAAGTTAGAAAAGAACAGTGTTTGATATAAACGAAATGGACTGTGTTGTTGTTTCAAAAATAACTTTTTTTATTGAAAAAATAAAAATTTTGTAACAACGAATTTTATTGGTGATAAAAGTTTAAAATTTTCGAAGCAATTCAAAAAACTCTAACAAAAGAAAAACGTTTTCGGTACACGTTTCCCAAACGTTTTTTTTTTTCTTTGCGTGTATATGCATCGCTCAATTTGGCCATAATACTCTTATTTATTAACCTATGTTATTCAAATTTTGATGTACAAGCTGATCGTATTTAGACTTGCATGTAGCTTGCCTAATATTGCTCGACTTTTACAAATTTGGATTTATTACACACAATCAATTGACCGATTTCCTCTTTTTTTAATAATGGACTCAATATTAGTGGCATACTAACACTTTAGGTGCAAAATAAAATATAGCTCCTGATATTAGACATTTCTGCTCAGATTGTGAAAAGACTCCCATAAACATGTACCCCTCTTTATGTTTATACCCTTCACCACTACTGTGGTACAGTTTGTATAAGTTTGTGCATTTGTATGTAACGCCAAGAAGGAAAAGTCTGAGACCCATCGTTTAGTATACCGATCGTCTTAGAATTAAATTCTGAGTCGATTTAGCGATGTCCGTCCGTCTGTCTGTCTGTCTGTCTGTCTGTCTGTCTGTCCGTCTGTCTGTCTGTCTGTTGATGTATTTTGTGTGCAAAGTACAGCTCGCAATTTTAGTCCGATTGTCCTAAAATTTGGTATAGGGTCCTGTTTCGGCTCAAAGACGATCCCTATTGATTTTGGAAAAAATCGGTTCAGATTTAGATATAGCTGCCATATATATTTTTCACCGATCAGTCATAATTGGAGTGTATATCAACCGATCTTCCTAAAATTCCGTACATTCGAATATTTTATGAGTCTCGAAAAACTTGCAAAATATCATCCAAATCGATTCAGATTTAGATATAGCTCCCATATATAGCTTTCGCCCGATTTACACTCCTTTGTCCACAGACGCCAATTTTTTGCTCCGATTTAGTTGAAATTTTGCACAGGGAGTAGAATTAGCATTATAGCTATGCGTGTCAAATTTGGTGGAAATCGGTTCAGATTTAGATATAGCTTCCATATATAGCTTTCGCCCGATTTACACTCATATGACCACAGAGGCCAATCTTTTACTCCGATTTAATTGAAATTTTGCACAGGGAGTAGAATAAGCATTGTAACTATGCGTGCCAAATTTGGTTGAAATCGGTTCAGATTTAGATATAGCTCCCATATATATATTTTTCTGATTTCGACAAAAATGGTCAAAATACCAACATTTTCCTTGTTAAATCGCCACTGCTTAGTCGAAAAGTTGTAAAAATGACTCTAATTTTCCTAAACTTCTAATACATATATATCGAGCGATAAATCATAAATAAACTTTTGAGAAGTTTTCTTAAAATTGCTTCAGATTTAAATGTTTGCATTAGCCAACTTAAATTTTGAGTCTATAGATTTTGTAAAAGTCTATTAAATTCTGTCCAAATCGAGTGATATTTAAATGTATGTATTTGGGACAAACCTTTATATATATCCCCCAACACATTTGACGGATGTGATATGGTATCGAAAATTTAGATCTACAAAGTGGTGCAGGGTATAATATAGTCGGACCCGCCCAACTTTAGACTTTCCTTACTTGTCTTAAATATGGAAATCTCCAAAACCTATACCAATGATACCCCAAAACCTATACCAATGATACCCCGCAAATGCTTATGTTTACTAATTCAGTAGGGGTGGTTTAGGGTATGATATAGTCGGCCCCGCCCGACTTTCTACTTTTTTTTAATTTTAAATATTTAGATTCCTCTTTATTTGACAGGGAATATAGAGAGTTTTTATGCAGTTGAAGTTGGGTACTCCCCATGGATTCCACAATGGAGGAAGATGTACTTCTCTCTAAAATAGTTTTTTGATAAATTGATGAGCGATCCATGTTAATAACTCCACATATCTTTTACTGTTACAGTCAAGAAATTTGAAATTTTCATTGAAGGTCCAGCAATAAAAATATAGGTTACGAATTTAGGAACAATTTTACTTTGAATTTCCAAATTTACATTTTATCGTATTTTATTAAAATTTTTATCAACATTACCATTCGGAGAAAATGTTGTGTTCAATAGGAACCATATACCTTACGCGAGCTATATCTTCTTCTTTAACCACCAATAAACTGAACCCTGCATTCATGTGAATTTTGGAAATAACTTCAAATCCTTTGAATTTTTTTATTATCTTATCCTTCGAAATATTCTGTGAATGATATGGTTGTATTAAACCATCAGATATTTTTAACAAATAGTCTCTCAGTTTTAAAAAAATCATTAAGGCACAGCGAAGTGGGTCGAGTTCGGCTAGTATGCATATAAATATGAGAACTATGATTAAAAGCAAATATTTTGCAACAGGTCGAGTTGATCATAAAATAAGTATGATGTAAGATCTAGGACCAAAATTTCTGGTAGACATACTATCAAGCATGTAAAATGTATTATATTCTAACCACATACTGATTAAAGTTCAATGCTTCTTTTATAAATTAAATTGAACTTCGAAGTTTCATGAGTTCATTCTGTGGTTAAGACTACAAATTGGACTGTGAACATTACACGCAAAAAACGAAATTCTAGGCTTACAAACATAAGTAAAAAAAATTTTAGGAAGAACATTATTTTATTGCTGTGATAAACATTGAAGGATTTTATGTAATTTAATAAATTTAGTAACTACTAGCTGAAAAAATGTTATTCTTTTTTAAATTTTTTGGCTACTTCCATCTCTCAATCTCCACCTCTCTCTCAAACTTCTACATGATTTTTTCAACCCTCACCACTTTCCTTTCTGTACCCAGCAAAACAATTTGGAATTTCTTCTAAAGGTACAACTATAAAAGCACATCCAAAAATGTTCTCCCCAAGATGTTCTTTATTTTAACTGCACAGGAAGTTCATTTGAGTCAATTTTTTATAATTCGCTTTTTTCATATTTTCGATGGGAAATTTAAATTTTTTTATTTAAAATAGGTTAAAAACAGATAAAGAACTAATAAAATGATACAAATTACAAGCATTAGAATGCATTAAAAATAAAAAAAAAAAAATAAAATTTATTTATATGTCAAAATATCACATATTTTTCCAATTCACATCCAAAACACTGAATTCTCATCCACTTCCGGATCCAAAAAGTTTATTTTCACTATTTTTTTGGCTACGATTTTTTGCTGGGTTTTACAATGAATGTAGAAGTAAATTTAAGATACCCATTTACAATTTTCGTCCGATCGCATTTAGATTTAGTAGGCGATAAAGGTTCATATTTTAATACAATCCCCTATAACAAATCCGCAAATTCGAATTTGGAAACGCTTTAGAGACGTTATGCGATTCCATAAAAAAAAACAAGTAAAAAATGTTTTATACCCAAAGTAGTTGTGGTGAAACCTCCAAAGAAGTTTTTTTTTAGAAAATAAATGAATCCTAAAAAATTAAATCCTGGTGTTCGAAATTATAGTTTGTTTCAGTGCATTTTCAAATTTAGTACGAAATGCATTTGCTGTTTTTTGTGGATAATAAAGGCTTGTAAATAAAAACCTGATAAGAAAATACTCTAATTTTAATGGTTGGTGAGAAAAGAACGTATGTTATTTAAGGAGTTCTGGACTGATTGCAGTAGTTCAGTTAATTGTTTAAACGTTATCTTTAAGGTTGTGAAACTTTGTGAGGCATCTTGGTTTATGAAAATGTCAAATATAATAAAGAATCGCAAACGATCTAAGCATATTCTTGATTTGACAATGGAAGAAAAGCAAAAGTTCTTAGATTCGTTCGATATAATTTTGTCAGATTGTGATGGTTAGTATTTTTATACACTTCTCGTCTACTGTGGTATAATAAGTTTGAGTATTCTGCAATTTAAGTGCGACATTCCTCAAACTTGGCACACATGACAAGCAACTAAAACATTTGGAAAACGGGTAGCGAACCTTGTTATTTTATTACAGTTTTTTTGTGTCTCGAGAAATTCAAATTTCTGTCACAAAAAATAGGTTTATTAGAAAGTTTTTATGTTTGTCGTAAATAAAAACGGTTTTATTCTAAAAGAAAAGTCGAATCAATTAATAGCAGTTATTTTCTGAAACGTGAATGGTTTTACATTGACAATATTTGTGGAACAAATGTAATGTAGTTTTATGCAATATCACACATCCTAACTGTACCCTCTCGAAATTCTATGAAATTTTTTAAACATTTCGTTTTTTTCTACTAATTATATCCGAGCAAAGTTTTCAATTATTTGATGACGAATATTTTTTATTTTATTAAATGTCCGCCCGTCCGTCAGTTGAAATCACGCTAAATTCCGAACGAAACAAGCTATCGACGGATGATATTGCGAATGGGCAATATCGGACCACTTTTAGGTAAGCCCACATTTTAACCCAAAACACAAAAATTTTTTGTTCTGATTCAATCACGAAATTAATTGATCCAATTAATTTTTAATTGAAATGTCCTCAATCACAGAAATGATAGTATCAATTAAAAAAATTATTTGAAGGTCAATTAAAAAATTAATTGATTCAATTAAAAAATTAATTGATTCAATTAAAAAATTAATTGATCCTATTAATTTTCGTGATTGATTTTTGTTTCAATTAAAAAATTTGTTTATTCAATTACATTTTTAATTGAATATTTTTTAAAACTCAATTAAAATTTTAATTGGAAAATTTTTCGTGAAATTATTTTCTGTGTACACCCAGAATTGGCTTGCGGAGCCTTTTAACTTAAAAAAGGTTAAAAAAATTTCATCCGATCCTGTTGAAATTTGGTACATGGTGTAAGTTATGGCCTCTAACACCCATGTAAAATTGCTCCATATCGGTGCATAACTATACATAGCCCCTTATATACCGATCATCGGATTTGCCTAAGGATCCTATTAGAGGAGCAAATTTAGTCCGATCCGGTTGAAATGTGGTATCTAACAACCATGCAAAAATTGATCCATTTCGGTCCATAATTATATATATACCCCATATATAACGATCCCCAGATTTGAATTCGGTAGCCTCTTCGAGGAGCAAATTTAATCCAATCAGGTTGAAATTTGGTATGGTGCGTTAGTATATGGGTTCTACCAAACGTGCAAAAATTGGTCCGTATTGGTCTATAATTATACATAGACCCCTTATAAACCGATTCCCAGATTTGGCTTTCGGAGTCTCTTGGAGGAGCAAATTTCATGCGATTCGGTTGAAATTTTGTACGTTGTGTTAGAATATAGACTTCAACAACCATGCAGAAATTGGTCCATATCGGTCCATAAATAATTATATATAGTACCCATATCAACCGATCCCCAGATTTGACCTTAAGAGCCTGTTGGAGGAGCAAATTTCATCCAATTCGATTACAATTTTTTACGTTGAGTTAGTATATGGCCTCTAACAAGCATGCATAAATTGTTTAATACAGGTCCATATTTATATATAGCCCCCATATCAACCGATACCCAGATTTGGCTTTCGGAGTCTCTTGGAGGAATTCCATCCGATTTGGTTGTGTTAGAATATATACTTCAACAACCATTGGGGGATATCGGTCCATAATTATATATAATCCCCATATATAAATTGGTTCATATCGCTTCGTAATTACACTGAAAAAAAAAAGCATACTCGGTTCCAAAGATTTTGTCTTTACTTTAAAGAATTTGGTATTGATTCCGAGCCAAAGAAGCGGAGAATACAAGTAAGGATACTTTTAAGACACAATTCTCTTTTAAATTTAGGTTTTGTGTACTTGCTTCTAGGAAGCAAATTTTAATTTTTCACTTTCTCAGCTTTTTTTCTTCATATGCTATCAAAGTCCTTTAAAAACGAGTTAACGGCAACTTTATTTTCCAAATTAGGACTCGACTTCCAGTAGAAATTATGCTATGTTTCAAGTAAAAACTTCTTTAAAATAAAGTTTTGAAAAACATGTCCTATATTTGAACGATTTTTTGCTTTGTAGTCAAGATGCAAAAAGACAACAAATTTAAAGACAATTTCATTAAATTTAAAGATTTTTTCTGAATTATTAAAGTCAAGTTGACCTTAGCCTATAAATTTTTTCTTTCATGTTAAGATACCAATTTTTAAGTCAAATCACTTAATTATAAGGACAATACGACTTCATTGAAAAGTTTATCGACTTTTGGACAAGGAAAAAAACTTTATTTTAGAGAAATGCGTCTTCTATGCTAAGCAAAATTTGTATTCGTATTTTAAAGACATTAAATCTTTGACCTCACGACAATATTTTTTTCAGTGTATTTATAGACTCCCCAATATGTACCGGTCAAGAACTGAATTATGTAGATATTTAATCTGCCTTCTTTGTCTAAAATATTCCCCATAAGTACTAGCAATCCATGGTGGAGGGTACATAAGAATCGGTGAAGTTACATACACTCAAAAAAAGTGAACTCTCTATTTCCTTAAAGCCAATTTAACTTTATTTTAGTTCATGAAATTATTATGTTTGGAGAAAATTTGCTCTACTCTAATAATTTTTTGTATACGTTAGTTAAATTAACTAAAACCGAGGAAAAAAATATAAACAAATGAAGGATAAAGATTAACTAAATTCGTGTCTTCCACAAATAGTTCAATATTTCTTTAAATTTGTAAATTATACTACAAATGCGTTCATCATGAACTTCGTATGTCACTAAAGACATTCTTGCAATTTTGAACTCCAATGTTTTCCTTGAAACTACAACATTTTCTTTAACAAATGAAAAAAACTTAATTATGTCTAATAAATTTGCTTGAATTTGTCGAAAAATATATACTTATTTTTATGACATCGGCGTGATGCCAGCGTTTGTTATACTGTTTAGTTAAAATTTTCTAAAAATATTCACAATTTTCTAAAATTAACCGAAATTTTTCTTCCTGGTGGGTTCACTGTTTTTTCAGTGTAGGATTGTAAATTTAATTTCTGTTAAATGACAGTTAAAGACTAACGCAGCCACATGAAAATGGCCGTAAGTCTTCAATTAACCTTTAACTGGTGTTCGTTTTTGTTTTTTGTATCATTATTACAGTTGTTGATTATAACACATTGTATCTAAAGAAAATAAAACAATATTTCGAAATATTATAAATATGTACTTTCAATAATTGACATGCACTTTATTTTACACGTCTTGTTTACAATACGCGTAAACGAGTGTGCGAAAATTTTACTACCGCGTGGACAGTTAAAGGTTAAAATCACCTTTTTAATTGGAACTATTTTGATGAGTATCACCTCAGCTGCTTTACTGATATATCTATCAGTATCATATCAACTGGGCATACTGGTTTATATCAGTTCCGATCAATGTCTTCTCTGTTTGCTTTATGAACGATTATTCGTTGTTTCATGAACATCCATTGAAAAATTTCCAACTTCACTTTTTCCATTATTTATATGCTCTTCTATTTCTAGGTGTTATATGGAACGTAGCTCAGCCTATTTCGAATACTGGCGAAGCAATAAATCTCCTTAAACAGAAAGGCAAATCTTTTAAGTTTGTCACGAACAATGATGGTATGAGATCTAATGATGACTACGTCAAAAAGGCGAGCGGTATTGGTGCTAGAAATATAATGAAGGTATTGAATTGAGTTATATATTCAATTTTATTTTTGTATTAAAAAAATATATTTTTTATTAAACAGAATGATTTTATATTGCCGTTTAAGGCATTTGCAAGACACTTTAAATTGAAGTATCCCAATGAGATATGCTACTGCATTGGAACTCGGATTTTTTCCCAATCTTTAAGCGAATGTGGTATCACTGTTAAAAATATAGTAAGTGATACACCTTAAGAAATTTAGATTTAACACGAACCTATATAGTTTTTAGGTTAATTTGCGACATAATTTCTAGAACAAATCTTAAATTCTCTTTAAGCGTTCAAGAAAATCACCTTATTGGTCAGGTGTGAGCCAAATCTGGATATTGATTTATACATTTCAACAAAAAAGTGAATCCTCTATTCCGCAAAGCAAATTTAATTCTATTGTAGTTAACCGAATAATTATGATTTGAGAAAGCTTCCTTGAATTTTTCCCAATTTTTCCCCCTACGTTAGTTAAATGAACTGAAACAAGTATATACGGCCGTAAGTTCGGCCAGGCCGAATCTTATGTACCCTCCACCATGGATTGCGTAGAAACTTCTACGAAAGACTGTCATCGACAATCGAATTACTTGGGTTGTGGTATCTTAAAACTGCTTAACATCGTTTTCTAAATTGTGAGTTAGTCCATACGTGGTATGTATAAGACAATACGTAGAGAGCCAGAATTGAAATATGGGGGTCGCTTATATGGGGGGGATCGATTTATCTGATGGCTATATATAACTATAGACCGATATGGACCTAGTTAGGCATGGTTGTTAACGGTCATATACTAGCACAATGTACCAAATTTCAACTGACTCGCATAAAATTTGCTCCTCCAAGAGGCTCCAAAACCAAATCTGGGGATCGGTTTATATGGGGGCTATATATGAATATGGACTACTATGAACCAATTCCTGCATTGTTGTTGGATACCATATACTAACTTCAGGTACCAAATTTCAATCGAATCGGATGAATTTTGCTCTTCCAAGAGGCTCCGGAGGTCAAATCAGGGGATCGGTTTATATAGGGCCTATATATAATTATGAACCGATTTCGACCAATTTTTGCAAGGGTGTTTGAGGCCATATATTAACACCACGTACCAAATTTCAACTGAATCAGATGAAATTTGGTCTTCCATGAGGCTCCGGAGGTCAAATCTGGTGATCGGTTTATATGGGGGCTATATATAATTAGGGACCGATGTGGACCAATTTTTGCATGATCATTAGAGACCATATATTAACACCATGTACCAAATTTCAGCCGGATCGGATGAAATTTGCTTCTTGGCTCCGCAAGCCAAATCGGGGGATCAGTTTATATGGGGGCTATATATAGTTATGGGCCGATGTGGACCAATTTTTGCATGGTTGTTAGAGACCATATACTAACACCATGTACCAAATTTCAGCCGGATCGGATGAAATTTGCTTCTCTTAGAGGATTCGCAACCCAAATTTGGGGGTCCGTTTATATGGGGGCTATACGTAAAAGTGGACCGAAGTGGACCAGTTTTTGCATGGTTGTTCGAGACCATATACTAACACCATGTACCAAGTTTCAGCCGGATCGGATGAAATTTGCTTCTCTTAGAGCATTCGCATGCCAAATATGGGGGTTCGTTTATATGGGGGCTATACGTAAAAGTGGACCGATATGGCCCATTTGCAATACCATACCGACCTACATCAATAACAACTACTTGTGCAAAGTTTCAAGTCGATAGCTTGTTTCGTTCGGAAGTTAGCGTGATTTCAACAGACGGACGGACGGACGGACATGCTCAGATCGACTCAGAATTTCACCACGACGCAGAATATATATACTTTATGGGGTCTTAGAGCAATATTTCGATGTGTTACAAACGAAATGACAAAGTTAATATACCCCCCATCCTATGGTGGAGGGTATAAAAAGGGGAAAATTATTCACAATTCGTGGCTCCCATAAAATAGTGAAGAATTTCTTAAAATTTTTAAATTTTTATATGGCACGAAAGACCAATATTTCAAATTACGATCATTATACCCTGCGCCACACTGTAGAACAGTTTCCCACCCATTATTCTTCATTTGTGTATAATTTTTTCCTCTGTTTCAGTTAATTTAGCTAACGTTGGCAAGAAATTATTAAAGCCATGGAAACTTTCTTAAGAAGTAATAATTCCATGAACTAAAATATAATTAAAGCGGCTTTAGTGAAATATAGGTTTAATTTTTGTAAGTGTATTGGTCTAAATCAAAACATGGAAAGATACATACCAGAGAACTGCAACCGGTGCCTTTTTTTCGTATTGCAATCTTACCCACAAAATGTCGGTGGCAGTGAGTAAGACACCAATTACAATGCGATTTTTTACATTGATACAAATGCGAGAATAAAAACACCAATAACAATGTTCATATGCAGTGTCTTGCAATCTTAAACCAATCGACATCGTAACAACGCTCGGTAAACTAAAAACGAGGTTGGCACTTAAGTGTGATTGCACTCAACAACAACAATTACTGGCAGTTGGTATTAGCTCAAGAGAATTGAGAGAGTGCCAAATAAGAGAATACCAAACTGCTGAGATATGGGTAACCAATTTGTGTGATTGCTTTACTACGGTGTTTTCGAGAGACCAACACTCATACTAACAAACATCGACAGTCGACGGTTGCATTGGATATTGGTGGTTGAAAATTTTTTTACCAATTGATGTTTTAAGATTGCAAATGTTGGTGTTTACTAAATACACTGGTCGGTTGCGGTAGATCGCAGCCGTTCTCTGATACATACGATACCGTACATAAACTTTAAAATTTAATTGCTAATTAATATAATATTACTAATTGTTAATTGTTTAAATTTACAGACACCCGGCTTCAATTTAACCCCTTACGAACTTAATGCAGCCGTAACACCAATTGACGATGCAAAAGTCATCGCCGTTAGTATTCACGTCAATATGACATTGCCTGAATTTGCCTTAATTCACCAATACCTGTGTAAAGACAATTGTGTTGTATGTATCAATGCTGTAGATGACCGTTTCCCAATATCAGATCGTTTAACTATGGTAGGACCTGGTCCATTTTTACAATCTCTATGTGAGATAACTGGAAATGTTTTGAAAGTGTTCGGTAAACCAAGTAATTTAATTGCCGAATATATGGTGGACGAATTTCGAATTGTGGATCGTAAGCGTGGAATATTTGTGGGTGGTAATCTTGTGGCAGATATAAAATTTGGAATCAATCAAGGATTTCAAACTTTATTTGTTCTGAGTGGAGCCAATAGTATGGAGGATATGATATTGCTACCGCCAGAGTGTCAACCCGATTATTATGCTAATGGTTTGGGTGATTTTGTGAAATTTTTCGATAACTTAAGGGAACATTAAAATAGAGAAATAAAAAAAAATAGTTTTATGAGAAAATAAAATGGCTTAGATATTACATTTTCATTAATTCAAGTTTCATTCAATATATTGCCTTTATCATGCTAATTAAATTCTAAGTCTAACATATTATTTTTCATGCATTTTCTCCGCGTGTGTGTTTCACATTATTCAGCAAAATTTTTATTCAAAAAATACAAATTGCAAAATTGTCTCTTGTTTCCTGTCAAGATGGAAAATTTTTTGGTCAAATTTACAAATTTTAAGAAATTCCGAAATATTTTGTGGGAAGTTCAATACTAGTAAAATTGTACTTTATTTATAACACTAAGAAAATATTGTCGTGAGTCCAAGAATATCATTAAAATACGAATGCGTTTTTTGCTTATCATAGAATGAATGAAATGTACTCCTCCAAGAGGTTCCGGAGGTCAAATGTGGGGATCAGTCTATTTGGGGGCTATATAAATTATTGACCGATATACACCAATTTTTTACCGATACACAACAATTTTTGGTTATGAAGGAACATATACTAACATCATATAACAAATTTTAACCGGATTGGATGAAATTTGTTCGTCCAAGAGATCCGCGAACAAATCCTGGGTGTCGAATCTGCCCAAAAAATGGGTCTAGAAGATGGATTTGTAACCCCAAGCATTCGTCCCATATTGTTAAAGAATGCATGCTACACACAACTAAAAAAGTATTACCTCACCCTTCGAAGAGCCCGGAAATAAATCTACTTGAAACCTGTGGACATATATGAAAATAAAGCTGAAGAACTTTAACATTTTAAGAAAAGAAACTCTCAAAAACGTCCTTATGACTATATGGAGCTCAATTCCCGTAGATTTGAAGAAAACCCTAACCCACTCAATGCCAAAGAGACTCAAAACAGTAGAAAACACTAAGAGCTATCATACAAAATATTAAAAATGCGCCACACTGTGGAACAGGGTATTATAAGTTATGTTTGCAACACCCAGAAGGAGACGAGATAGGCACATGGTGTCTTTGGCAAAAATGCTCAGGGTGGGCTCCTGAGTCAATATAGCCATGCCCGACTGTCCGTGAACACATTTTTGTAATCAAAGTCTAGGTCGCAGTTTTAGTCCAATCGACTTCAAATTTGGCACAAGTATGTGTTTGGCTCAGAAAAGAACCCTATTGATTTTGGAAGAAATCGCTTCAGATTTAGATATAGCTCCCATATATATATTTCGCCCGATATGGACTTATATGGTCCCAGAAGCCAGAGTTTTATCCTAATTTGCTTAAAATTTTGCACAAGAAGAACAATTAGTACTATAGTCAAGTGTAATAAATTTTATTGAAATCGGTTCAGATTTAGATATAGCTCCCATATATATCTTTCGTCCGATATGGACTAATACGATACAAGAAGCCAGAGTTTTACCCTAATTTGCGTAAAATTTTGCACTAGGAGTACAATTAGTAGTGTAGTCAAGTGTGTCAAATTTTATTGAAATCGGTTCAGATTTAGATATGGCTCCCATATATATCGTTCGCCCGATTTACACCCATATGACCACAGTGGCCAATCTTTTACTCCGATTTAATTGAAATTTTGCACAGGGAGTAGAATTAGCATTGTAGCTATGCATGCCAAATTTGGTTGAAATCGGTTCAGATTTAGATATATCTCCCATATATAGCTTTCGCCCGATTTACACTCATATGACCACAGAGGCTAATTTTTAACTCCGATTTACTTGAAATTTTATACAGGGAGTAGAATTAGCATTGTAGCTATGCGTGCGAAATTTGGTTGAAATCGGTTCAGATTTAGATATAGCTCCCATATTTATGTTTTTCTGATTTCGACAAAAATGGTCAAAATACCAACATTTTCCTTGTAAAATCGCCACTACTTAGTCGAAAAGTTGTAAAAATGACTCTAATTTTCCTAAACTTCTAATACATATATTTCGAGCAATAAATCATAAATAAACTTTTGAGAAGTTTCCTTACAATTGCTTCAGATTTAAATGTTTCCCATATCAATCCATTTTTACTAACATTGTGTTCCACCCTGGTTTATTAGCCAACTTAAATTTTGAGTCTATAGATTTTCTAAAAGTCTATCAAATTCTGTCCAGATCGAGTGATATTTAAATGTATGTATTTGGGACAAACCTTTATATATAGCCCCCAACATATTTGACGGATGTGATATGGTATCGAAAATTTAGATGTACAAAGTGGTGCAGGGTATAATATAGTCGGCCCCGCCCGACTTTAGACTTTTCTTACTTGTTTTTATTTATTTTTAGTGTACAAGTCTTTTTGGCCCGTCCCGGCCGATTTTTTGTGGTATTTATTTGTACGAATCAATTTATGAATCAATTTTTATACCCTCCATCATAGGATGGGGGTATATTAACTTTTTCATTCCGTTTGTAACACATCGAAATATTGCTCTAAGACCCCATAAAGTATATATATTCTGGGTCGTGGTGAAATTCTGAGTCGATCTAAGCATGTCCGTCCGCCCGTCCGTCCGTCCGTCCGTCTGTTGAAATCACGCTAACTTCCGAACGAAACAAGCTATCGACTTGAAACTTGGCACAAGTAGTTGTTATCGATGTGGGTCGGATGGTATTGAAAATGGGCCATATCGGTCCACTTTTACGTATAGCCCCCATATAAAGGGACCCTCAGATTTGGCTTGTGGAGCCTCTAACAGAAGCATATTTCATCCGATCCGGCTGAAATTTGGTACATGGTGTTGGTATATGGTCTCTAACAACCATGCAAAAATTGGTCCATATCGGTCCATAATTATACATAGCCCCCACATAAACCGATCCCCAGATTTGGCTTGTGGCGCACATATAAACCGATCTCCAGATTTGGTTTGCGAAGCCTCAAAGATAAGCAAATTGCATCCGATCCGGCTGAAATTTGGTACATGGTATTGGTTATGGTCTCTAGCAACCGTGCAAAAATTGGTCCACATCGGTCCATACTTATATATAGCGCACATATAAACCGATCCCCAGATTTGGGTTGCGGAGCCTCTAAGAGAAGCAAATTTCATCCGATCCGGCTGAAATTTGGTATATGGTATTGGTATATGGTCTCTAGCAACCGTGCAAAAATTGGTCCATATCGGTCCATAATTATATATAGCCCCCATATAAAACGTTCTTCAGATGTGACCTCCGGAGCCTCTTGGAGGAGCAAAATTCATCCGATCCGGTTCAAATTAGGAACGTGGTGTTAGTATATGGTCGCTAACAACCATACCAAAATTAGTCCAATCACACAAAAATTGGTCCATATTGGTTCATAATCATGGTTGCCACTAGAGCCAAAAATAATCTACCAAAATTTTATTTCTATAGAAAATTTTGTCAAAATTTTATTTCTAGATAAAATTTTGTTAAAATTTTATTCGGTTCATAATAAAATTTTCATCATTGTCAAAATTTTATTTCTATAGAAAATTTTGTTCAAATTTTATTCGGTTCATAATCATGGTTGCCACTCGAGCCAAAAATAATCTACCAAGATTTTATTTCTATAGAAAATTTTGTCAAAAGTTTATTTCTATAGAAAATTTTGTTAAAATTTTATTTCTGTAGACATTTTTGTCAAAATTTTCTTTCTGTAGAAAATTTTGTGAAAATTTTTATTTCTATAGAAAATTTTATTTCTATAGAAAATTTTGTTAAAATTGTATTTCTGTAGAAAATTTTGTCAAAATGTTATGTCTACTTTGTCAAACTGAATTATATACGTATTGGATCGATCTTTTTTGATTTAATATATACCACGTATGGACTTACATACAATTTAGAAGATGGTGCTAGGAGGTTTTAAGATACCTTGCCATCGGCAAGCGTTACCGCAACTTAAGTAATTCGATTGTGGGTGGCAGTGTTTAGAAGAAGTTTCTACGCAATCCATGATGGAGGGTACATAAGCTTCGGCCTGGCCGAACTTACGGCCGTATATACTTGTTTATTTGGTTTTTTTTTAGCAAAGAATTTTTGCCACTTTGGCCAATCATATTAATCGCAAAAAATCATCAAGTGCAATTTTCATCTTTTGATATCAAATACATTGTGTTTAGAATAATGTGTATCACTATACACACATTTAAATAAAATAAAATATTTAACTTGGAAGGAATTGATGTTTAATTCGGTCATGAGTATTCTTAAGGTTGGGCAACATAACCGAATGATGAGGGTAACCACAACGGATGTCGTCGGCAGACCTAACCAACACAGTATGTAATATTAGTTGTGTCGACCGAATCATTCGGATGACACTACTGCAAACTGATAGTGGCTGTAACTGCCAAAAGGAGGTTGGCAATAAATTTTGTTGTCACAATCAATCTGTATTCTCTGTGTATTTAGTTCCCTAAACAGAAATAAATCTGAATTAATGTTCTTGTAGCCCGGATCTCACTTTATGTATATCTATATATGATGGATACGAAGTTACCAGTGGTTCAATCCGCGTTGCCAGTTCAATTGACAATCCTTCTGTAGGCAACATGCTTAAAGGGAATGTTTATATTCATTGATATTAATATTTAGATACATACGAGTAATATTTTTATGTATTCCCATCAATCTAAAATGAATATATTTAAAACAAATAGAATATTTTGAGGAAACAACAATAATTTCCAATACGCCCAGCGGCGTAGTTCATGTGCTTGGAAGGCCTTTTTCCAGGCCTGTATAGGCATTACAGAGGCCTGCTTAGGACATTACACCTTCCTTTCCATTTAACATAGGGTGAGATTGGAGGGCAAGGCCTTATTTGTAGCTTCCATAAAATACCCTTCACCAGCCCTCCAAAAAGAAGGAGGCTTACAGGAGTGTATATAAAACACCTACATAATTACTGATAATATAACTACTTCTCACGTCCTTCCTATTGTAGGCATGTTGTAGCGCTAAACGGGTTCTCGTTTAGGAAGGCCTTCCATACACATTCCCAAAATAATGCCTTTATGATAAATAAATAATCCGGTATTAAATTTTTATGCTTTTGTTTCAAATTTATTTATTTTTAACATTACAAAAGATTAGCGTTCAGAGATATATAAAAACATAAAGAAAATGTCAAGTCACTCCCCAAGATATCACTATATTTTATTCGTCTGGGCTCTATATTCTTTCTGCGTTTCGGTAAATTTATTGTCAAGATCTGAAAGAACTAAAATGCATTAAAAAATGAAAATAATAAAATAAAATTAAAGACTTACCGTTAGAGTATTATACTTAAGGTTACTATCGCAAATGCGAAACACTTTATAATTTGGAAGACGTACGTACTTTACCAGATCAATAATTCAACTAACGAATAGCATGTACTGGCGTACGCTAAATTATTATCCACATGGCATTAATGAAAATATTTTCTGACATAAATAGTTATAAATTTCAAATGTTGCTATGTTTCATTTTTGTTTTTGTTTGGGGGTAGAAAATGTTAAAATACAATTCCTCTAACATACACGAAATCCTACGCATTCCTAATAGCTTATTTTTGGAAGTGGAAAGCAATGTAATTACATGTCTATTCATTTCTATTTGTAAGTCGGGGATTGTCATAATATGAAATAACCGTTTGACTTCCAAAGGCATTACAAATACATTCTAATTATAAATTAATAGGAATGTAAACAATTTTAAAGCTCTCTTTTAAACGAG
The DNA here is from genome assembly GCF_050003625.1 of Haematobia irritans. Classification (NCBI taxonomy): domain Eukaryota; kingdom Metazoa; phylum Arthropoda; class Insecta; order Diptera; family Muscidae; genus Haematobia; species Haematobia irritans. The sequence continues at coordinate 89,254,992 of NC_134399.1, forward strand.
AGCACAAGACATCTCTCTTGCTACATAATTTTAACACCCATGCCATACAACTTGCTATAAAGAAGGCAGAGAGAATGTCCGTGTGCATAAAATGAAAAAAGTAAATGAAACGCAATGCTTAAATACAGGTCTGATTTTAGAAGGCTTCCGATGAATGTAAAATCAGTACACATGCATGCCTTATAAACACAACTCCTTCCAATTTAAGGCATTTAACATGCCTGAATTTGCAAGGTCCTTCTCGGTTCCGCCGCTGGGAATATTTTCTGTCATAATATGAAATAACCACTTGACTTCCAAAGGCATTACAAATGCATTCTAATTATAAATGAATAGGGATGTAAACAATTTTAAAGCTCTCTTTTAAACGAGAGCACAAGACAACTCTCTCGCTACATTATTTTAACACCCATGCTATACAACTTCTATAAAGAAGGCAAAGAGAATGTCTGGGTGTATAAAATGAAAAAGTAAATGAAACGCAATGCTTAATTACAGGTCTGATTTTAGAATGCCTACGATGAATGTAAAATCAGTACACATGCATGTCTTATAAACACAACTCCTTCCAATTTAAGGCATTTAACATGCCTGAATTTGTAAGGTCCTTCTCGATTCCGCCGCTGGGCGGTTATGGGTGCTATTTAGTTTGGGTGATACAGCCAAATGAGAAGTAGCATATATATACATTAAAATATTGAATAAAGGAATACACTCAAGCACATTATCAAAGACAATTTTATGTTGCGAACGAAATTTTATAACTTCAATGAAACTTTTTCGTAATTTCAAAGAATATTTAATAAAGAATTTTTCATAAAATTAACTAAGATAATTCTTTCGGTGTATAGAAACCACTTATTGATTGATTTATATAAATATAATTACGAACCGATACAAATGGATGGTAGATAGAGACCATATATTTACATCGCATACTCCATAAGGCTCAAGAAGTTTTGTGCACACCATCTTATGGTGAAGTGACAGCAAAGTCGAAATAAAGTAAAATTTTTTATTCAAATTGAATTCAGTTAATATTTTTCTTTTATGATTAATGTCATATTTATGTTTTTAATTCTTTTTATTGGGTTATATTTGGACAAGTTTTTAAAACATGCAAATAAAACAAATTTATTTCATCGTATCTTGGACGTTTCAATGAACAATTGTAATATAAAGAACAACAAGTAGGTACGGCCGTAAGTTCGGCCAGGCCGAATCTTATGTACCCTCCACCATGGATTGCGTACACCCTCAAAAAAATCGATTCTTTAACATATGTTCCAATCATATTTTGCTGGAAGCACATATATTATTGGATACTGCCGAAGCATTAATATGTTTGTTTTATGTGAACATATTATATGTTTGGAAGCATTTTGAGCCCAAAAAATAGTATATGCTTGGAAGATTTTTCCCCAAAGAAGATTGTGCTCATTCCCTCGCATAATTTTCACTTCCACGAAATTTTTTAGTTCTTGTCACCTTTTGCTGTAATACAAATAATGTTGAAGAAATTATTCACTTTTATAAATTTTTTAAATTTTACCTTTCGCCTGCACGGAGAATCGAACCGAGGACCATACAGTTTGTAAACCAACACACTATCCACTGGGCTACGTAGCTGTTATAGTCACCAGTAGATAATTATCGTTATAAGTTACATTTATATAGCATAGTTTGCAGCGCCCACGAGCCTATGCAAACATAACATTATTTAACAGAAACATACATTTGTTTGCCACGTGGAGCAGTGGTTAGCCTGTCTGCCTTGCATGCAAAGGGTCGTGGGTTCAATCCCTACTCCGACCGAACACTTTGTTTTAATTTACACATTTATATTTATACAATATTAAATTTTTATAATGAAACTTCGAAATGTGGGTTATTAAAGATTTATAGTCAGTAACAGTGCTTGATATAAACAAAATTGACTGATATTTGGATAAAATATTATTTTCTTATTGCAAAAATAACAATTTTGTAACAAAAACTGTTGGAAGGAATTCAAAAACTCTAACAAACGAAGAACGTGGAGTCGAGTATAAACATACATATATAATTTTATAATATAAACATAAATTTATTTATGCGTGAACAGTTTTTTTACTAGCATTTAACACCATCGCTCTAAAATGCATTTTATTTTTCTTTAATAATTCATTTTAAAGAAAATATTTTTTTTTAATTGTTTTAGTTGAAAAACTCGAACTTAATGCCCGCTTTTATATTTGAAGGTGTCCGTCAAATATAAAAGCGTGGACTACTTATTAATAAGGAGGAACTAAACTTTGTTTTTATACATTTTACTGTGTAATTTTTCACTATTTCCTCCTTATTTTATTTTACTGTCCCAACTCTAGAAAGAGTATAGTGCCCTTTCGTTATTTTTATGAAGACCCCTGATTTCTTTTAACGAAAAATTGTGCCCATAATGCCAAAATGATAAACAAAACACATGTCCACACATACATAAAATGCTGCTCTCAAGGCGAAAACATTTGCTGTTTGTTTTTCAAATCTCTATTCTCTCGGTTCCGAATGTCTATTCTCTTTATTCAAATTAAATAATATTTAGACTTAAGCATATCAAATTTTTGGCCTGATCATAAAACAGTTTTCCGAAACAACATACAAGCGGAAACACAGAAATTGTTGTCTTTTGATTCTTTCGCTGTGTTATGTTGATATCTTTCGTCAACTCTCCCGGTTTCCATCTCTATTTCTTTCTCTATACTCTCTCTGTCGCTTTGAATAAAATATCACAACATATGTATGTTTAGTCGAAATTTGTAAATTTATATATGTTTGCATTCACACATATGATTTTTATGAAACATTAATGCCCCAAACATAATATATTCTAACATATTAGCATAGATGTCCCAAACATTTAGTGTTAGTTTAGGAACATTACATGTTTGCACTTAAATATATTGTGTTTCAAAATTGTGCCCGAAACACATTTTGTTTATATCGGAACATATGAAAAACATATTTTTCTAACAGTGTAGAAACTTCTACGAAAGACTGTCATCCACAATCGAATTAATTGGGTTGTGGTATCTTAAAACTTCTTAACATCGTTTTCTAAATTGTTAGTTAGTCCATAAGTGGTATATATTAGGCAAAAAAGGTATGTATAGGTAAGTCTACAAATAATTACGAATCGATATGGACTTTTGCACGGTACGTAGAGAGCCAGAATTGAAATGTGGGGGTCGCTTATATGTGGGCTATATACAATTATGAACTTGATATGGAGCAATTTTTGTGTGACTGGGGATCGATTTATCTGAGGGCAATATATAACTATAGACCGATATGGACCTAGTTAGGCATGGTTGTTAACGGCCATATACTAGCACAATTTACCAAATTTCAACTGACTCGGATGAAATTTGCTTCTCCAAGTTGCTCCAAAACCAGTTTATATGGCGGCTATATATGGTTATGGACTGATATGGACCACTTATGGCATGGTTGTTAAATAACATACACTACCACCACGTACCAAATTTCAACCAGATCGGATGAATTTTGCTTCTACGAAAGGCACCGGAAGTCAAATCTGGGGATCGGTTTATATGGGTGCTATATATATTTATGGACCGATGTCGACCAATTTTTGCATTGGTGTTTGAGGCCATATATTAACACCACGTACTAAATTTCAACTGAATCAGATGAATTTTGTTCTTCCAAGTGGCTCCGCAAGCCAAATCCGCAAGCCAAAATGGGGGCTATATATAATTATTGACCGATATGGACCAATTTTTGCATAGTTGTTAGAGACTTATACCAACACCGTGTACCAAATTTCAGCCGGATCGGATGAAATTTGCTTCTCTTACACGCAGAGAAGAAACATGATTGTCACAATCATATTCGAAGAGCAAAATAATATGATAGGAGCTATTTTTGCGGCGACTATGTAACATTTTAAACTGCAACCATGTTGGATCAGTGAACATGGTTCCAAGAAAAATATAATTGTCCTCATCTAAAATGTTATTATATTGATAAAAAGAATTTTGTTTGAATGAAAATACAATGGTCACGATTTAAAATGTTATGGTATTCATTCAAAATGTTTTTCTTCTAGTTAAAAGAACATGGTCACAACCTAAAATGTTTTGATCTTTATGAAAAAACTTTTTTCATCGTCGAAAAAAGGACACCACTTGAGAAAAGAAAACACAAAATTAACTTTATTTATTTGTTTTTATTTATTTATAAACTAATTCATTGTTTGTTTGCATTTATAATGTCGTGCAAGCAAACATCACATATTTTTACACACACTTTTTTATTTCAATTTCAACAATAAGTAATAATTCCATATTTACATCGTGTGCCCATCAAATGTACAAACGCAGACATCATGTAACTGCAAATAAAAATAAATGATCCATATAGCAAAATTCAGAACAAAAAACAGGTATATTTTTCAATTACACTTTCCTTTTTTGTGTTCACATAAAACCATGTGCCACTTATGAATAAATAAATTAACACAAAACACAGTAAATCCGTATTCTCCGTCCATTCCAAGAAACAATCAACACGTGACTGACGCGCAAAATGAAAATCGTGTGTACCTGCTCAATGTTTTTATAAAATTCTTTTCGCTGCAAAAAAGTTAAAAAATGAAATGGTCACGAAAAAAATGTAAATGGTCTTTATGGCCATGTAATGGTTCTAGACATATCTATACTTAACCTATAAAAATACTTTTTTCCCTGTAAAAAAGTAAAAAATATTGAATGGTCAGGTACATGATTTTCCCGACCATTTAATGGTCTCAAATTCTATCATTTAAATGATAGAACATGTTTGCGGTATTTGAGAACCATTCAAATGCTTATTGCCACCACACATTTTTCTCCGCTCGAAAACTATTTTTACAAAGACAAAATACATGGTTTTCGCGGCAATTACATGCTCTAGATAAGCATTAAATGGATGCGGCAACCATGTCCAAACATGGTTTTTCTGTGCGTGTAGAGGCTCCGCAAGCCAAATCTGGGGATCGGTTTATATAGGCGCTATATATAATTATGGACCGATATGGTCCAATTTTTGCATGGTTGTTAGAGACTATATACCAACACCATGTACCAAATTTCAGCCGGATCGGATGAAATTTGCTTCTCTTAGAGGCTCCGCAATCCAAATCGGGGGATCGGTTTATATGGGGGCTATATATAATTATGGACCGATGTGGACCAATTTTTGCATGGTTGTTAAAGACCGTATACTAACAGCATGTACCAAATTTCAACCGGATCGGATGAAATTTGCTTCTCTTAGAGACTCCGCAAACCAAATCGGGGGATGAAACGTGCTTCTCTTAGAGGATCGGCAAGACAAATTTGGGGGTCCGTTTATATGGAGGCTATACGTGAAAGTGGCCCGATATGGCCCATTTGCAATACCATCCGACCGACATCAATAACAACTACTTGTGCCAAGTTTCAAGTCGATAGCTTCGGAAGTTAGCGTGATTTCAACAGACGGACGGACGGACATGCTCAGATCGACTCTGAATTTAACTACGACCCAGAATATATATATATATATATATATATATATATATATATATATATATATATATATATATATATATATATATATATATATATATATATATATATATATATATATATATATATATATATATATATATATATATATATATATATATATATATATATATATATATATATATATATATATATATATATATAAATTATTTGTCAATAAAACTCTATTGATGAAGTCGGAAAAAATCCGACGAAACATCTAGGAATAATTTTTGTTATTTGCATCTTTTAAAAACTGGACCAAAAACAGCCCAACAAAAATAATTATAAACATAAGAATTAATTTAAAATTTTAAATGAATTGTTTGTTTACCAAAAAACCAAAAAAAATACATAGAAGAGTGTTTGAATTTCGAACCTCATAGCGACAGAACTTCAACGAAAGCAAAGTCGAAATAAAATAAATTATAATTAATTAAAATGTTTAAAAAATGAATGCGAATGTATATGCCTTTTGTCTAAATCGATGACATGTTATTAACATTTAGGTATTGTGAACTATTTCTAGCCATTAGTTTAAGCTAACATTTTGCAAGACAAAGAAGTACTTTTACTAAAAATGACTGACAGGTGTGAGAACATTCGAAAGAAGTCCAAACATATTTTGGACTTGACATATAGCGAAAAAATTGAATTTCTACAATCATTCGACATTGTTATAACAGATTGTGATGCGTTGCTACTTGTGGGAAAAATTATTGATTGAATTCAAAGTTATTTCATAAGAAACTATGTTATCGCATCAATGGTAAGGAATATATTTTCTAACGAAGTGTTCCGCAAATTTGGGATACGACTTCTTTGAAATGAAGGTATGTTGAGGAAGAAAACCAACTTTAGGTGCTTTTTCGTGAAACTGAAAATCAAATAGAGACGAATCGTTAATCTAGAAATAATCTAATGCCGATTTTGTTACTGCTAAAAGCGTTGCCCCACACTGAAAAATATATTGACCTAATATGTAACATAATTTTTAGGATATTTACGCAACATTAAGGACAATTTTTTTCAAAATGAAGAATTTTTAATTAAAATAAAGTTAATAAACTTTGCTTTAAAATTTTTGTTGTAATATTTAGGACACAAGTCTTTGAAAAGTTAAATGTCTTCACACTAAGCTAAATTATCTTTAAAGTAAAGAAGAATATTTTTGATTAAAAAGTAAAAATATGAACAGAGATATTGAATATGGGGGTCAACTTAAAGTTGTTTTTATACCCTAAACCATGTAGTAGGGGTCAGGGTATATTGACTTTGATCTGGAAAAATGTGCCTATCAGAAAAAATTGATTTTATACCCTATAAAATATATACCAATCGACTCAGAATCACCTCCTGAATTGATCTAGTTCTTGGTGTCCGTCTGTCCATGCATTTATTAGTTGTTCGCAGCATTCCGATTTTCATGAAATTTGGTACATGGCGTTTTTTTTTTTTTTTTTTTGGCACAAGAACCAACACTATTGAATTTGGAAAAAAAATTGGATCACATTTAGATATAGGCCCCATATATATGTATCGCCCGATTTCAACAAATAGCGTCGTATTGCGCTTATCTACTAACCGATCGTCAAATTAAGCACAAAGGTGCACTGAAAAAAATATTGTCGTGAGGTCAAAGATTTCATGTCTAAAATACGAATACAAATTTTGCTTAGCATAGAGGACGCATTTCTCTAAAATAAAGTTATTTTCCTTGTCCAAAAGTCGATAAACTTTTCAATGAAGTCGTATTGTCCTTATAATTAAGTGATTTGACTTAAAAATGGCTATCTTAACACGAAAGAAAAACAATTTATAGTCTAAGGTCAACTTGACTTTAACAATTCAGAAAAATTCTTTAAATTTAATGAAATTGTCTTTAAATTTGTTGTCTTTTTGCATCTTGACTACAAAGCAAAAAATCGTTCAAATATAGGACATGTTTTTCAAAACTTTATTTTAAAGAAGTTTTTTACTTGAAACATAGCATAATTTCTACTGGAAGTCGAGTCTTAATTTGGAAAATAAAGTTGCCGTTAACTCGTTTTTAAAGGTCTTTGATAGCATATGGAGAAAAAAAGCTGAGAAAGCGAAAAATTAAAATTTGCTTCCTAGAAGCAAGTACAAAAAACCTAAATTTAAAAGAGAATTGTGTCTTAAAAGTATCCTTACTTGTATTCCCCGCTTTTTTGGCTCGGAATCAATACCCAATTTTTTAAAGTAAAGACAAAATCTTTGGAACCGAGTATACTTGTTTTTCAGTGTGTGCAATATTTCATCCAAATCCGTTTATATTTAAATATAACAGGTTGGCTGATAAGTCCCCGGTCTAACAAAGAAAAACACATTTTTTTTGTCAAAATTCGTTTTTATTATTCAACATAGTTCCCTTCAAGAGGAACAACGATAATAACGACCTTCCAATTTTTTGATATCATTTTGGTAGTACTCCTTCGGTTTTGCCTCAAAATAGGCCTCAGTTTCGGCGATCACCTCTTCATTGCAGCCAAATTTTTTCCCTGTGAGCATCCTTTTGAGGTCTGAGAACAAGAAAAAGTAGCAGGGGCCAGATCTGGAGAATACGGTGGGTGGGGAAGCAAACCGACGCCCAATTCATGAATTTTTGCCATCGTTCTCAATGACTTGTGGCACGGTGCGTTGTCTTGGTGGAACGACACATTTTTCTTCTTCATATGGGGCCGTTTTGCCGAGATTTCGACCTTCAAACGCTCCAATAACGCCATATAATAGTCACTGTTGATGGTTTTTCCCTTCTCAATATAATCGATAAAAATTATTCCATGCGCATCCCAAAAAACAGAAGCCATTACTTTGCCAACGGACTTTTGAGTCTTTCCACGATTCGGAGACGGTTCACCGGTGGCTGTCCACTCAGCCGACTGTCGATTGGACTCAGAAGTGTAGTGATGGAGCCATGTTTCATCCATTGTCACATATCGACGGAAAAACTCGGGTGTATTACGAGTTAACAGCTGCAAACACCGCTCAGAATCATCAACACGTTGTTGTTTTTGGTCAAATGTGAGCTCGCGCGGCACCCATTTTGTACAGAACTTCCGCATATCCAAATATTGATGAATGATATGACCAACACGTTCCTTTGATATCTTTCAGGCCTCTGCTATCTCGATGAACTTCATTTTACGGTCATTCAAAATCATTTTGTGCTTTTTTTGATGTTTTCGTCGGTAACCACCTCTTTCGGGCGTCCACTGCGTTCACCGTCCTCCGTGCTCATTTCACCACGCTTGAATTTTGCATACAAATCAATTATTGTTGATTTCCCTGGGGCAGAGTCCGGAAACTCATTATCAAGCCAAGTTTTTGCTTTCACCGTACTTTTTCCCTTCAGAAAACAGTATTTTATCAAAACACGAAATTCCTTTTTTTTCATTTTTTTCACAATAACAAAAGTTGCTTCACAAAAGACGCTCTATCTCACAAACTAATTGACTTACAGACGTCAAATTTTGACACGAATCATTTGAAGGTTGGTACTATATAAAAATAATATGCATTTAATACTAGCGACGCCATCTATGTGTCACACCGGGGACTTATCAGCCAACCTGTTAGATCCTATATATAAGTATCGCTCTTTTTCCCAAATTTGGCCTCTATTTTTAACCAATGTTACTCAAATTTTAATGCATTAGCCGATCTTATATAATTAAGCGAATATCTTTTATTATTTGGAATTTTAAACTGACGTTTAGTTTTACGTGAAAAGCTTTCTCGAAAAAAGAATGCAATTTTGATATATCCTAATTTTAATTTTATAGAGCCTAAACTGAAAGCTAGATAATTCCTTGTCTTTACTTTAAACAAGTCGCATCTTTAGTTCGGGTGAACGATCATGGTTAGATCATCTTAGAATTTCACCCTGATCAAGAATGTATGTTCTTGATACGGGGTGTTACAAATCGAATGGAAAACTTATTATACTCTCATCTCATCAACAACAAAAAAGCAAAAAAGGGTCGCCAAAAAAGTAGTTGGATCCGGAAGTGGTGCAAAATTGGCGCAGAAGCGATGAATTTAACATGGGCTTGTCATAGGACAGATGTCCACCATTTCAACAGCAGTTGCACTGAATTTGCATCACTTCTTTGCACCAAACAGGTGATTTTCACTACTTTTTTGGCGACTCTTTTTTTGCTGGGTATGTATAGGTAAGCCTACAAATAATTGCGAACCGATATGGACTTTTGTACGGTACTTAGAGAGCCAGAATTGAAATATGGGGTCGCTTATGTGGGGCTATCTATATACACTTTTGAACTTGATATGGACCAATTTTTGTGTGATTGGGGATCGATTTATCTGAGGGCTATATATAACTATAGACCAATATGGACCTAGTTAGGCACGGTTGTTAACGTCCATATACTAGCAAAATGTACCAATTTTCAACTGACTCGAATGAAATTTGCTCCTCGAAGAGGCTCCAAAACCAAATCTGGGGATCGGTTTATATGAGGGCTATGTATGATTATGGACCGATATGAACCAATTTGGGCATGTTGTTAAATATCATATACTAACACCACGTACCATATTTCAACTGAATCGGATGAATTTTGTACTCCAAGGGGCTCCGGAGGTCAAATCTGGGGATCGGTTTGTGTGGGGGCTATATATAATTATGGACCGATATGGACCAATTCCTGCATGGTGGTTAGAGACCATATACTAACACCATGTACCAAATTTCAGCCGGATCGGATGAAATGTGCTTCTCTTAGACGCTCCGCAAGTCAAATCTAGGGATCAGTTTATATATAATTATGGACCTATGTGGACCAATTTTTTCATAGTTGTTAGAGACCATATACTTAGTTAGCGTGATTATGGGGTCTTAGAACAATATTTCGATGTGTTATAAACGGAATGACAAAGTATATCTTATGGTGGTAAGTATAAGAAGACAACAAAAATATAATTCCGTCTTAAACGAATCGTTAGTGCATTTTTCAGTTTCTCTAGGTCGCAATCGATACCAAACCCATTAGCATAAGGACAACCTCTTTGGAACTGGGTCAGGCATTAATCGATAAATGTTGAATATGAATTTCTTTTCAGGTGTCCTTTGGAGATTTTCCGGACCAATTCCTAATGTTGGCGATGCTATAAATCTTTTGAAAGCAGCCGGAAAACAATTTAAATTTGCTAGTGGAAATAACGCGAGATCCGATCAGGAGTATGTGGATAACTTGACTAAACTTGGTGCAAAAACATTGTTAAAGTATGGAATTGCCTTATATATGAGTGAACTCATTTTTGAAACCCCTTGCTTTATCTAACTCTACCTTTTTCCCATCTTTCTTGTACACAGGAAGATTTTTTGATACCCTATAAAGCTATTGCAAAATATGTGAAATCAAACTTTCCTGGTGAAATTTGTTACTGTTTAAGTTCTGAGACATTTCAAAAATCTCTCCAAGGCTTGGGTTTAAAAACGATAAATGCGGTATGTATGTGAAATTGTGTTTATTCTATATTTCAAGCCATGTCATCATAACTGTATTTAAATATTATCATTACAGTCACCTCCATTCGATACAACATTTCAAACTCTTGCTCGAGCCACTACACCTTCGCTAAATGCTAAAGTGGTCATCTTCGATTTTCATTTACAAACAACATGGCTTGAAATGGCTGTGGTCCATCAGTATATGGAGAAAAAGGATTGCGCGGTGTTTGTCAATGAATTGGATGACCGTGCTCCAATTTCCGAAGATCTTATTCTTTTGGGGCCAGGTCATTTTATAAACTCTATTGTCAGTAGTCGTGGCAAGGAGATGATAGTGGTTGGTAAACCCGGTGAAATTATGGGAGAATTTTTGGTAAATGAATTTCCCAATGTTGAACGAAATCGAAGATTATTTTTCGGTGACAATCTGTTTGTTGATGTGAAATTTGCCATAGAATATGGGTTTCAGTCGCTGTTGGTTTTAAGTGGTGCCCACACAAAAGAGGATATGCTCCAGCAACCCTATGAATTCCAACCTGATTATTATGCCGATACATTGGGTGATTTTGTTGAGTTTTTCAAAGATGTTAATATATGAAAAAAAATGAAAAATTGGTTTTGTTGTTTTCGTTCAGTCGTTTTATTTTTAAATGCATTTATTATCAGTGATGAGCATTTAGACTGATTGTCTGTACGAAGTACACATAGTGTACCGTAGTACATTTAATGATATAATGGCTTATTTAAAGGGTGGTTAAATTGTAAGGGCCGATGTTGAATATGAACCACACCTAAACGCCTAGTTTTTTCCAAATTTTATTTGACATTTCTCTATTTCAGACTAACTCAATTTGAATTTGAATTTGAACCACACTTAAACGCCTAGTTTTTTCCGAATTTTATTTGACATTTCTCTATTTCAGACTTACCATGGAGAGATACACAATCCAACAACGTGTTCAATGGTTCCAAGAAATGGCAAAAGTGGATGATAAATTTTCGAAGAAAATCATCTTCAGTGATGAGGCACATTTTCACATCAGTGGATTCGTCAATAAACAGAATTGCCGCATTTGGGCGAATGAGAATCCAAGAGTGATTGTCGAAAAACCAATGCACCCACTAAGAGTGACTGTTTGGTGCGGTTTATGGGCTGGCGGCATCATCCGTATTTTTTCCAAAATGAGGCCGGTCAGGCAGTTACTGTGAATGGTGTTCGCTATCGTGAAATGATAACGAACTTTTTATGGACCGAATTGGAAGAAATGGATGTGGACGATATGTGGTTTCAGCGGGACGGTACCACTTGCCACACAGCTAACGAAATAATGGCTCTTTTGCGCAACAAATTCAATGGCCGTGTTATCTCATGTAATGGCGATGTCAATTGGCCGCCAAGATCATGTGATTTGACACCGTTGGACTTTTTTCTTTGGGGTTATTTGAAAGAAACGGTGTACGTCGATAAGGAAGCAACAATTCAAGAGCTAAAGGATGAGATAATTCGGCAAATTAACGGCATAGAACCTCCATTATGCCTCAGCGTCATCGAAAATTTGGACCATCGGATGAAGGTGTGCCACCGAGGTCGCGGCGCCCATTTGGCCGATATTTTGTTCCATACATATTTGAGTAATACCAATAAATCATAATAAAATAAAATTACAATAATTTCCTAAATAGTTTGTGTTTTATTCAAAATCCACATCGGACCTTGAAAATTTAACCACCCTTTATATGTTTACATCCGCAAATATTATATTTATGAAAAATTATGTCACAAACATTTTATGCTATTTTATTATATTTTTGTATTTAATAATATAGTGGAAAAAAGTTAGACCAGAACATAGTTTATACACCGGAACTTATGAAAAACATATTTTTTACCCGTGTTGACAAATTACGCTAGTTTAAAAAATAAAATTTTTCATGTACATTTTATGAGAGGTAGAGTAGACAGAGGTTTTTTGAGCTTCTGAATTCGAAAATGAAGGTTAAATTTTTGAAAAATCCCATTATTTTTAGTTGTTCGGCCTTTTTCACTAGACAAATCATATCTCGAGCTATAAATGTCCGATTATATCGTTGTTGGTACTTAAATGCGAGGTATTGAGATGACTATCAAACGTGTAAAATCGGATCTGTGATAAGTTAATTTGTTCAAACTATATCGATGGTGGCATTTTCAAAAAATCCTGCTTTATAGTGACTCTGTGTCAGCGAAAAAGTATAAAACACTGAAAAATCGTCGAAGAAAATCGACCGAAAAATTACAAAGTTATAAGCAATTGAGTGAATAAAGCCGATATTAAATCATATAAATATAAGCCACACAGCCATGTGACACTCAGCCACACAAAAATGAATTTTTGTGTGGGCTCATATCGGACCAACAACGATATAATCGGACATTTGAAATAAGACACACAAAGAAAATGCTGTACACGCAAAGAACAAAAAAACGTTTGGAAAACGTGTACCGAAAACGTTTTTCTTTTGTCAGAGTTTTTTTAATTGCTTCGAAAAGTATGCACTTTCATCACCAAAAAAATTCGTTTGCTACAAAATTTAATATAGTAGAATGTAATGTTGAACATTTTTTCGGAATCTTCCGACCATATCTGGAATATATGTAAAAAAAATAAAAAACACTGTGGTTGAAGCAGGGATCGAACCCACGACCCTTGGCATGCAAGTTGGACGTAGCAACCACTGCTCCACGGTGCCCAACTAAGTGTATTTTTCTGTTAAATAAACTTTGTTTAATCGGCTCGTGGTCGCCGCAAGCTGTGCTATGTTAATATAACTTATATGGGTAATTGTCTATTGATGACAATAACGGCTACATAGCTCAGTGGATAGTGTGCTGCCTTACAAATTGCATGGTCCGCGGTTCGATTCTCCGTCCAGGCGAAAGGTAAAAAAAATTTAAAAATTTCTAAAATCGTATAATTTCTTCTACATTGTTTGTATTACAGAAAAAGGTGCTAAGAACTAAAAAACTTCGTGGAAGTGAGAAAGATGTGAGGAAAAATGCAATTAGCCAGAATTTTTTTTTTTGAGTTAGTCTTTATGAAATTGTTTTTACATCCTGAAAAAGAATAAACGTTTAACACAAAAAGTATATACTTTTCTTCCAAATACACTTACTTTCAACGAAAAGCAAATGAGAAACGAACTGTGTTTGTCTAAAATTTCGTTTGGGAGGAAAGAATTATTTTTTTCCGTGTAGAACAAATAGGGATTTCGTTTTGTTAATCATTCGGGATTACAGAATGTTCTTTTTAGGGTACACTGATTGTTAATCTTATTATTCGTAAGATGGTAAGACAAAAATATTCACGAGATGGTGATCTGCCACAAATTTTATTGGAATAAACATGACAACAAATAAGAACCAACAATTAGCGTTTAAACAAATATGCATTTTTTTATTTCCACACTTCTTTGCAATGTTACGTTCAATGAGCGATACGGTAATAAAGAAATACTGCATATTTCTATTTGGCTTAAGTTATAAACAAATAAATCTATAAAATGTCTACATTATAATATCTAATCGTTGAACTCTAAAATTAAAAAAAAATAACATTATGAATATTTCCAAATTATATTCACACAGTTTATGCAGTGATAGCGTTCAGATAAGTCACAGCTATGCCTCAATGGAAAAAAAGTGTTTTAAAAAAACCCAAACATATTCTCGATTTAAATTTTGAAGAGAAAAATATATTTTTGAATTCATTTGAGATAGCATTGGCAGATTGTGATGGTGAGTATTTAAAACAACCCAATCTAAAATGAATTAAATTTAATTTAATGGAATTCTCTCATTATCATAAAACTTATCCAGGAGTCCTGTGGAGAATGTCAGAACCCATTCCAAATGTTGGACATGCCATAAATCTATTAAAAGAAGCTGGAAAACAAGTAAAATTTGTCACAGGCAATGGTATGCGATCTGATGAAGAATATGTTCAGTTGTTAAAAAACATTGGAGCACAGAATGTTGTTGAGGTATTTTTATTATTTAAACTGAATTACAAAACGAAATCACACATATTAATTTTTCTCTTTTGATAATAGGACGATTTTTTGGTCCCCTATAAATCTATCGCAAGATATATGAAACTAAATTATCCAAATGAGATATGCTATTGCCTATGCTCAGACGTCTTTTTTAAAATGCTAACATCAAAAGGTGTCAAGGCTCTAAATATGGTGAGTACTTAAATACATTTTGAAAGGGGTGAGGACAATTCCAATAAGATGTTTAAGAGAAAAATCAATATAAAATCATGTGTCTGTTTTCGTCGTATAATACAAACGTGTTAAACGAAGCTTAAAATTTCAAATTAAAAATATATGTTTTCGTTTTCAAGCACAAATGATGCAGTTTTTCAAGTAAATTTAATCTTTCAAAGATTTCTCCTATTATTTAATGCTGTTTATACCCTTTACCACTACACTGAAAGAAGAGTTTTCTTTTCTGAGGAACGAAATTTTAAACAAAGAAAGTTTACTTTTAATGCTAATAAATTTTATTTTAAAGCAAACAAAAAACATCAAATATAATCGTTACAATGCTTGTCATAAATACGGTTTTATTTGACATTTAAGAAAATACTTTATATGAAATGGGAAATTCTTTTGTGTAAAATTTCGACCCGGAGGAAAGTAGTTTTTTCTCTGGGTGTACTGTGGTACAGGGTATAATAAGTTTGTGCATTTGTATGTAACGCCAAGGACGATCAGTATGACTCCCATGGTATAAATAAATTAAATATAACAAGTATATACGATCGTAAGTTCGGCCAGGCCGAATCTTATGTACCCTCCACCATGGATTGCATAGAAACTTGTACTAAAGACTGTCATCCACAATCGAATTACTTGGGTTGCGGTAACAATTGCCGATGGCAAGGTATCTTAACATTTTCTATAGAAATAAAATTTCGACAAAATTTTCTATAGAAATAACATTTTGACAAAATTTTCTATAAAAATAAAATTTTGACAAAATTTCCTATACACACAGAAAACAAATTTGTTGGGACAACCAATTCTTTGGTCAACCGAATTATTTGGTTGCATCTACTATCATAATAAAACCGACATAATTGGTTGTGATAACCAATTGACAATTATATTGGTAATCACAACCAATAGAATTTCATTCGCTAGTTGGCGTAACTACCTGATAATTTAACGGAACAACCAATATTTTGCTATCGGTACCATTTGTGAAATAAGAATAACGAGCAAATTTCAGTTTAGTTTATTTTTATTTGAATAAAGATATACGTGTAACCATTGGAAATATTAAATATACGACAAATTAATAGTACATGGTACTATACCACAGAAAGGCAGCCACTCAGGAATGTCAATGCCATGGACGTGCAAAGCTGCAAAAAATAACAAATAATTATTGCAAATATTCACTTTATTTTTAGTTGTACCTATCTCAAAAGTTGCGTTCACGCAGCATACCATGTCAGGTTTTCATCATATTTGAGTAGATATCTCTTGATATATAGAAATAAAATTTTAGTAGATTATTTTTGGGGATCGGCTATATATAACTATAGACCGATATGGACCAATTTTGGCATGGTTATTAGCGGCCATATACTAGCGCAATATACCAAATTTCACCACGTACAAAATTTCAACCGAGTCGGATGAATTTTGCTCCTTCAATAGCTCCGGAGGTCAAATCTGGGGATCGGTTCAAATGGGGGTTATATATAATTAAGACCAGTATGGACCAATTTTGGCATGGTTATTAGCGGCCACATACTAACACCACGTACCAAATTTCAACCGGATCGGGTGAATTTTGCTCTTCCAAGGGGCTCCGGAGGTCAAATATGGGGATCGGTTTATATAGGTGAATATTGTACTGCTCAGCCATTTCGTTGAGAGATTTCCGGCAGTCGATGACCGTTTTCGAGTTAAGGATCGCAGAGTCCAAGGATTTTATTGCAGGTTAACTCTCTGAATGTATATTAATGCCAATATTTGTTAGCTAATTTAGCTAATTTTCGCTATTCGATGTCCCAGGTCTTTAGAATATACTCCGAAATACACCTGTCCATCCAATTTGGAGCCATCGATGTAGAAATCTATATAACGTGCATTCCCTGGGATCTGTATGCACCACGCCTCAATGTTGGGAATTAGAGTTTCAAACTTTTTGTCGAAAAGCGGTTTCGCCAGAGTGTAATCCAATACGTTGGCCCATCTGGTATTAGTTTGTGGACCGAACTGTGATTTTTGGACAAACAAAAAAGTTTTATATCAGAGATATGTGTCTTCTATGGTAAGCAAAATTCGCATTTGTATTTTAAGGACAAGAAATTTTGGCCTCATGACAACAAATTTTTTAGTATATAGATATTTAAAATTCGACCCGAACGAACTTTTGGCCGATGTCTTGTTTTATTAGGAAGTAAAAGCTAGATCGACTCAGAATTTTATCACGAAATTATTTTTGAATTTTTAACGGTACTAATGGTAGTTTTTGTTTTTTTTCCCTCCGTTTGTAACACATCGAAATATTGCTCTAGGACCCCATAAAGTATATACATTCTGGGTCGTCGTGAAATTCTGAGTTGATCTAAGCATGTCCGTCCGTCTGTTGAAATCACGCTAACTTCCGAACGAAACATGCTATCGTCTTGAAACTTGGCACAAGTAGTTGTTATTGATGTAGGTCGAATGGTATTGCAAATGGGCAATATCGGACCACTTTTACGTATAGCCCCCATATAAACCGACGTACAGATTTGGCTTGCGGAACCTCTTGAATTAGCAAAATTTATCCGATCCGGTTGAAATGTGGTACGTGGTGTTAGTATATAGTCTCTAATAACCATGCAAAAATTAAATACCATATACTAGCTATGCAAAAAATTTTAGCCGGATCGGATAAAATTTGCTTCTCTTATAGGCTCCGCAAGCCAAATCAGGGGATCGGTTTATATGGGGGCTATATATAATTATGGACCGATTTGCACCAATTTTTGCACGGTTGTGAGAGACCCTACACTAACACCATGTACCAAATTTCAACCGGATCGGATGAATTTTGCTCCTCCACGAGGCTTCGCAAGCCAAATCTGAGCGTCGGTTTATATGGGGGCTATACGTAAGAGTGGGCCGATATGGCCCATTTTCAATACCATCCGACCTACATCAATAGCAACTACTTGTGCCAAGTTTCAAGTCGATAGCTCGTTTCGTTCGGAAGTTAGCGTGATTTCAACAGACGGACGGACGGACATGATTAGACTTCGACTCAGAATTTCACCACGACCCAGAATATATATACTTTATGGGGTCTTAGAGCAATATTACGATGTGTTACAAACGGAATGACAAAGTTAGTATACCCCCCCATCCTATGATTAAAAAACTGCCGAAGTATACCAAAGTGTACACTCAAAAAAAGTTTACTTGGATCCAAAGATGCGGCATCTTTAAAATAAAGAAATTGTTTAGCGACCTACTGGCTTCAAATCTAGGACCAATGAAATTAAAATTAGGATACAGGTCTCATATATCAAATTTTCATTCTCTTTTCGAGGTTTATTAATAAAGGTACTCACGCACAAATAAATGCCAGTTTAAAAATCCAAATTATAACGGATACTTAAAAATGTTTTCTTAAATCAAAAAAAAAAAAAAAACTTTAAACCAAAGACGCTAAATACTCAGAATAAGGCTTAGCCTATATTTGAAGCGTTTTTATCTTAAATCTATAGATTCAATAGTTCAGTTAATTTAAGGACCACTTCATTAAATCAAAAATGTGTTTCTTTACTTTAACGAAAATAAGCCTTAGTTCAAAGGCTGGGACTTTAACGGAGGGACGCAAATTTACAAAATTTGTGTCCCAATTTTATTGGAAAAAAATTTTGAATCAAAGATTATAAATTTTATTTTAATTAAAATTTCATTATTTTAAAGAAATTTGTTTTTAATATTTTGTAAATTGCGCATCCTAAAATTTGGGTTGCGTAATCTTTAATTTAACGTAAATATTTTTTTCAGTGTACCAAATTCGCCCACTCCGCCTCGGATTTAGATATAGTTTTAATACCCACTACCAAAGAGGGGGGAGGGCTACACTAACTTTGTCTTTCCGTTTGTAATACATCGAAATATTGGTCTCAGACCCAATAAAGTATTTATATTCTCCGTTGTGGTGAATTTCTGAGTCGATCTAGCGATGACCGTCCGTCCGTGAGTGGAAATCACGCTAACTTCCGAACCAAACAACCTATTGGGTTGAAACTTGGTACAAATATTTGTTATTAATGTAGGTCGCATGATATTGCAAATGGGCCATATCGACCAACTTTTAGGTATATATAAACCAATCCCCAGATGCGACGTTTGGCTCTCTAATTACCATGCGGTTTAAATTTATTTATAGACTCCTTTAAATAAACCGATCAAAAACTGAATTGGCTTATATAGTTATTTAATCTGCTTTGTTATACCCTTCACCACTACTGTGGTACAGGGTATAATAAGTTTGTGCATTTGTATGTAACGCCAAGAAGGAAAAGTCTGAGACCCATCGTTTAGTATACCGATCGTCTTAGAATTAAATTCTGAGTCGATTTAGCGATGTCCGTCTGTCTTTCTGTCTGTCTGTCTGTCTGTCTGTCTGTCTGTTGGTGTATTTTTGTGTGCAAAGTACAGCTCGCAGTTTTAGTCCGATTGTCCTAAAATTTGGTATAGTGTCCTGTTTCGGCTCAAATACGATCCCTATTGATTTTGGAAAAAATCGGTTCAGATTTCGATATAGCTGCCATATATATTTTTCTCCGATCTTGTCAGAATTGGCGTGTATATCAACCGATCTTCCTCAAATTCCGTACATCCGAATATTTTATTAGTCTCGAAAAACTTGCAAAACCACAGAGGCCAATTTTTTGCTCCGATTTAGTTGAAATTTTGCACAGGGAGTAGAATTAGCATTGTAGCTATGTGTGCCAAATTTGGTTGAAATCGGTTCAGATTTAGATATAGCTCCCATATATAGCTTTCGCCCGATTTGCACTCATATGACCACAGAGGCCAATTTTTTGCTATTATTTAATTGAAATTTTGCACAGGGAGTAGAATTAGCATTGTAGCTATGCGTGCTAAATTTGGTTGAAATCGGTTCATATATAGCTTTCGCTCGATTTACACTCATATGACCACATAGGCCAATTTTTAACTCCGATTTAGTTGAAATTTTGCACAGGGAGTAGAATTAGTATTGTTGCTATGCGTGCCAAATTTGGTTGACATCGGTTCAGATTTAGATATAGCTCCCATATATATGTTTTTCTGATTTCGACAAAAATGGTCAAAATACCAACATTTTCCTTGTTAAATCGTCACTGCTTAGTCGAAAAGTTGTAAAAATGACTCTAATTTTCCTAAATTTCTAATACATATATATCGAGCGATAAATCATAAATAAACTTTTGCGAAGCTTTCTTAAAATTGCTTCAGATTTAAATGTTTCCCATATTTTTTTACTAAAATTGTGTTCCACCCTAGTGCATTAGCCAACTTAAATTTTGAGTCTATAGATTTTGTAGAAGTCTATCAAATTCTGTGCAATTCGAGTGATATTTAAATGTATGTATTTGACGGATGTGATATGGTATCGAAAACTTAGATCTACAAAGTGGTGCAGGGTATAATATAGTCGGCCCCGCCCGACTTTAAACTTTCCTTACTTTTTTCTAGAAGGCTATGTTAAGAATGCATACATCTACTATTTTTTGCTTGAAGATCAGATAAAAAAAAATTTAATTTGAAAGTGATTTATTAAGTACATGTTGTTGGCCAAAATGCCTTCAATGAAAAGTTTATCAACTTTTGGTCAAGTAAGAAAGAATCAGATAAATGCGTGTTCTACGCTACGCAATAACGGCATATGTATTTTACGAATATAAAATCTTTGTTCTTACCACAATATTTTTATACCCCCCACCATAGTGGCCTCTAACATCCATGCAAATTTCATCCGATCCGCTTGAAATTTGGTACATGGTGTAATTATATGGTCTGTATGGTGTTTACATATGGCCTCTAACATCCCTGCCAAAAATAGGTCCAAATCGGTCCATATATATATAGCCCCCATTAAAACCGATCCCAGATTAGACCTCCGGAGCCTCGATCCTGTTGAAATTTGGTACGTGGTGTTTATATATGGCATCTAATATCAATGCAAAAATTGGCCCAAATCGGTCCATAATTATATATTGGCCCCATTAAAACCGATCCCCAGAAATTTGGTACGTTGTGCTCGGATATGGCCCAACCATGCCAAAATTGTTCCATATCGGTCTATAGTTATATATATAGCCCCCAAATAAACCGACCCCCTATCAACAAAAATTATCACAATGGACTGAATAGTCTAAGTGAGTCTGATACATCGGGCTGTGCCACCTAACTAACAAAAATTGGTCCATATCAGTTCATAAATGTATATAGCCCCTATATAAAGCGACCCTCCTTATTTCACTTCTGACTCTCTAATTACCACGCAACAGTTCATATCGGTTCGTATTTATTTATAGACTCCCCTATATATACCGATCAAGAACTGAATTATATACGTATTTAATCGGCCTCTTTTTGTCTAAAATATATCCGGTATGCACTAACTTAAAATATAGAATACGATGTGAAGAAGTTTTAAGATACCTTGCCATCGGTAAGGTATGTAGGTTAGGTTAGGTGGCAGCCCGATGTATCAGGCTCACTTAGACTATTCAGTCCATTGTGATACCACATTGGTGAACTTCTCTCTTATCGGTAAGGTATGTAATTCGATAGTGGATGACAGTCTTTAGTAGAACTTTCTACGCAATCCATGGTGGAGGGTACATAAGAGTCGACTTGGCCGAACTTACGGCCGTATATACTTGTTTCAATTCAAATGGTGTTTTTCAATTTTCTAACTATAACTGCTGACGCTACAAACTTTCCTCTCTTATAAGCAGATAACATAAATGATTTTAAGGTTTTTTTTTTCTTCAAATCAACTTCTTATAAAATCCCAATATTTTATAATCTTGCCTTCAAATTAATTCGCATTTTTCAATGATTATTTTGCTTAATATTTTGTATTATTTATTTTCTGTTTTAGACTCCTGCACCTGATGCTAATATCTCTCATATAAGCAAAATCTTAGCAGCTTCACAAAATGCGAAATT
This sequence comes from Haematobia irritans, assembly GCF_050003625.1. Taxonomy (NCBI): domain Eukaryota; kingdom Metazoa; phylum Arthropoda; class Insecta; order Diptera; family Muscidae; genus Haematobia; species Haematobia irritans. The sequence goes on from NC_134399.1 coordinate 89,277,321, forward strand.
CATTATACATGATATTCATTTCGATATATCCTTTATTGAAATGGCTTTGATTCATCAATACATGCAGAACGAGAATTGTACGATTTTTATCAATGGTTTGGATGATCGAGCTCCCATTTCAAAGGACTTGACGATATTGACTCCAGCATCTTTCCTCAAACCCTTGACAAAAAGTACACGAAAAGACTTTGTTGTGTATGGAAAGCCAAGTGATATATTGGGAGATTATTTGTTGTCTGAGATTACATTGGAGGATAAAAAAAGAGCTCTTATAATTGGCGATAATCTCTCTGCTGACATTAAATTTGGTATTGGTGTAGGTTTTCAGACATTATTGGTTCTTAGTGGTGCGCACACGATCGATGATATGCTCATGCAACCTATTGAAGATCAACCAGATTATTACGCTGACAGTTTGGGTGATTTTGTTGAATTTTTCAATAGCTTAAAGTAATATTTTTAACATTATATAGATGTGTAAAACTAAAATAAATAAAATGATAAATTTTGTGTAAAAATTTTTAAAATTTTGAACTATGTACATTTAAAAAAAAAAAAACAATTCTCTCCTCCCAAATGAAATATGGAAAAGTATGTACTTTTTGTGATAAACGTTCTTTTGCAGGATGTGGAAACAATTGCAAAACGATTAAATTTGTTTAATAATCGAATCGCGAACCATATCCACTGGGCTACGTACCTTTTATTGTCATCAACGGACAATTATCGCTATAGCCACAACGCACAAGCAATCCATACAGCCAAGCAGTAATATTTCTACACTGTTAGAAAAATATGTTTTTCATATGTTCCGTTATAAACAAAATGTGGTTCGGACACAATATATTTAAGTGCAAACATGTAATGTTCCTAAACTAACACTAAATGTTTGGGATACATATGTTAATATGTTAGAATATATTATGTTTGGGGCATGAATGTTTCATAAAAATAATATGTGTGAATGTAAACATATATAAATTTACAAATTTCAAGTAAACATATATATGTTGTGATATTTTATTCAGAGAGCGACAGAGAGAGAGTATAGAGACGGAAACCGGGAAGGTTGACGAAATATATCAACATAACAGAGCGAGAGCAATTTCTGTGAAACCGCTTGTGTTTATATTGTTTCGGAAAACTGTTTTATGATAAGGCCTAAAACTTGATATGCTTAAGTCTAAATATTATTTAATTTGATTATTAGAATTAGCATTCGGAGTAAAGAGAATAGACATTCGGAACCAAGAGAATAGGCATTTGAAAAAAACAGCATGTGTTTTTGCCTTGACAGCAGCATTTTATGTATGTGTGGACATTTATTTTGTTTATCATTTTGGCATTATGGGCACAATTTTTTTTTGTTCGTTAAAAGAAATCGGAACGTACAAGGAGTAAGTCAAAATATTCAGGCAAAGGAAATTAAAAAAAAAAAAAAACGGTGGAAAATATACAAAAGTTACAAAGGGATCTTCATACAAATAACGAGGGGGCACTATACTCTTTTTAGAGTTGGGACAGTAAAATGAAGAAAGGAGGAAATAGTGAAACATTAAACAATAAAATGTATAAAAACAAAGTTTGGTTCCTCTATTAATAAGTAGTCCAAGAGGACACCTTCAAATATGAAAGCGGGCATTAAAACAATTGCAAAAGTTTATTTTCTTTAAAATGAATTAGTAAAGAAAAGTAAAAGGCAAAACATTTTGGAGCGATATTGCCAACTTAATGCCGGCGTTAAAGGTAAAAATGCATTTAAGTACAAAACACGATAAGTTTTAAATGCATTTAAAATGGTGTTATATGCTAGTAAAAGAAACTGTTCCCGCTTTAATAAATGTATGTGTATATTATAAAATTATTTATGTATGTTTATACTGGACTCCACGTTCTTCTTTTGTTCGAGTTTTTGAATTCCTTCCAAAATTTCAAACTTTATACCAAAAACAGTTGTTTGTAACAAAATTTTTATTTTTGCAATAAACACTGTTTCTGACTGTAAATCTTTAATAACCCACATTTCGAAGTTTAATTATAAAAATTTAATAAAGTATAAATATAAATGTGTAAATAAAACAAGTATATATGGCCGTAAGTTCGGCCAAGCCGAATCTTATGTACCCTCCACCATGGATTGCGTAGAAACTTCTACGAAAGACTGTCATCCACAATCGAATTACTTTGGTTGTGGTATTTTAAAACTTCTTAACATAGTTTTCTAAATTGTAAGTTAGTCCATACGTGGTATATATTAGACAAAAAAGTTATGTATAGGTACCTACAAATAATTACGAATCGATATGGACTTTTGCACGGTACGTAGAGAGCCAGAATTGAAATATGGGGGTCGCTTATATGGGGGCTATATACAATTATGAAATTGATATGGACCAATTTTTTTGTGATTGGGGATCGATTTATCTGAGGGCTATATATAACTATAGACCGATATGGAGCTAGTTAGGCATGGTTGTTAACGGCCATATACTAGCAAAATGTACCAAATTTCAACTGACTCGGCTGAAATTTGCTCCTCCAAGAGGCTCCAAAACCAAATCTTGGGATCGGTTTATATGGGGGCTATATATGATTATGGACTTATATGGACCACTTTTGGCATGGTTGTTAAATATAATATACTACCACCACGTACCAAATTTCAACCAGATCGGATGAATTTTGCTTCTCCAAAAGGCACCAGAGGTCAAATCTGGGGATCGGTGTATATGGGGCCTATATATAATTATGGACTGATATGAATCAATTCCTGCATGGTTGTTGGATACCATATACTAACATCACGTATCAAATTTCAACCGAATCAGATGAATTTTGCTCTTCCAAGGGTTTCCGGAGGTCAAATTTTGGGATCGGTTTATATAGGGATTATATATAATTATTGACCGATTTCCACCAATCTTTGCATGGGTGTTTGAGGCCATATATTAACACCACGTACCAAATTTCCAAGAGGCTCCGGAGGTCATATCTGGGGATCGGTTTATATTGGAGCTATATATACCCAGCAAAAAAAGCGTCGCCAAAAAAGTAATGAAAATTTTCTTTTTGGATCCGGAAGTGGTGCAAAATTGACGCAGAAGCAACAGCCGTTGCACTGAGTTTGCATGAATTTGAATTAACAAATTTTGTGATATTTTGAAAAATAAATAATTTTTAAAATTTTTTTATGAGTTTAAATGCATTCTTACGCTTATGTGGAAGGTTTGACATCAAATATTTTTAAAAATTCGCAATTTTGCAGATTGGACTTAGCATTTTTTTTCGACAAAATTTAAATGATTTGTACCAATTTATGAATTCTTACTCTGTTTTTAACCTATTTGAAATAAAAAAGTTAAAATTGCCCATTAAATGTATGAAAAAACCAAGTTATAACAAATTGAATTAAAAGAACTTCCTGGGTAGTTAAAATAAAGAACATCATTGGGAGTACATCTTCTGGAAGTGCTTATAAAGTTGTGCCTTTGGAAGAACTTCCAAATTTTTTTGCTGGGTAATTATGGACCGATGTGAACCAATTTTTGCATGGTAATTAGAGACCATATACTAACACCATGTACCAAATTTCAGCCAGATCGGATGAAATTTGCTTCTCTTAGAGGCTCCGCAAGCCAAATCGGGGGATCGGTTTATATGGGGGCTATATATATAATTATGGACCGATGTAGACCAATTTTTGCAGACCATAGACTAACACCATGTACCAAATTTCAGCCGAATCGGATGAAATTTGCTTCTCTTAAAGCAATCGCAAGCTAAATTTGGGGCCATATCGGTCCACTTTTACGTATTAGCAATCGCAAGCTAATATGGGCCATATCGGTCCACTTTTACGTATAGCCCCCATATAAACGGTCCCCCAAATTTGGCTGGCAGACCCAAATTTCATCCGATCCGGCTGAAATTTGGTACATGGTGTAAGTATATGGTCTCTAACAACCATTCAAAAATTGGTCCACATCGGTCCACAATTATATATAGCCCCCATATAAACCGATCCCCCGATTTGGCTTTCCTCTAAGAGAAGAAAATTTCATCCGATCCGGCTGAAATTTGGTACATGGTGTTAGTATATGGTCTCTAACAACTATGCAAAAATTGGTCCATATCGATCCATAATTATATATAGCCCCCATATAAACCGATCCCCTGATTTGGCTTGCGGAGCCTCTTGGAAGACCAAAATTCATCTGATTCAGTGGATATTTGGTACGTGGTGTTAATATATGGCCTCAAACACTAATGCAAAAATTGGTCGAAATCGGTCCATAATTATATATAGCCCCCATATAAACCGATCCCCAGATTTGACCTCCGGTGCCTTTTGGAGAAGCAAAATTCATCCGATCTGGTTGAAATTTGGTACGTGGTGGTAGTATATGATATTTAACAATTATGCCAAAAGTGGTCCATATCAGTCCATAATCATATATAGCCCCCATATAAACCGATCCCGAGATTTGGTTTTGGATCCTCTTAGAAGTGCAAATTTCATCCGAGTCAGTTAAAATTTGGTGCATTGTGCTAGTATATGGCCGTTAAAAACCATGCCTAACTAGGTCCATATAGGTCTATTGTTATATATAGCCCTCAGATAAATCCATCCCCAATCACACAAAAATTGGTCCATATCAAGTTCATAATTGTTTATAGCCCCCATATAAGCCACCCCCATATTTAAATTCTGGCTCCCTATGTACCGTGCAAAAGTCCACATCGATTCGTAATTATTTGCAGACTTACCTACACATACCTTTTTTGTCTAATATATACCACGTATGGACTAACTCACAATTTAGAAAACGATTTAAGATACCACAACCCAAGTATTCGATTGTGGATGACAGTCTTTCATAGAAGTTTCTACGCAATCCATGGTGGAGTGTACATAAGATTCGGCCTGGCCGAACTTACGGCCATATATACTTGTTCTCTATTTGTTTATTTGCATAATTATTCAACTCTTACATCTGCGGAGATGAAACATCATTAATACAGTCCATTCGTAGATACCGCATTTGTACAATTAGCACACTTCAATTATCCCATTATCCGCATAAAAAGTTAAAAGTATAATTTTTAGAAAGAAGTCGTTCCGAAGGAATCTGTGTGGGCGATACGAAGTTTAATTAACCTTAGTGACCAAGGATTTCCCAAATATTTATATCAATTATAGAAATTAAACTTTGATTTGTCACTCCAAAGATATTTTTTTTTCCAGAAACTTAAAGGTTTCTTCAAATTCTCCTTAGCAAATTTTAACTGTTCCTTAATATTTTTACTTCTATTGTGTACATTTCGTTGGCCTTCTAAATATCTGATAAAAGATACGAAATGTATTCATAAGGAGTGCTAATACAAGGCATAATTACGATTATTGGAGAACTAACCAAATCCGCCGCTGAGAACTTCTTTCCTCATTCCATCCGAATAATAATCTCATTTTAATTTAGGATATTATGAATTGGTTTAGCGATGTCAGTCTCTCTACCAATGTATTTTCACGTTCAGAATTTAGCTGGCAAGTTAAGTCTTAGAGAGGGTCTATTGATTTTTAACAACCGCCTAATGAGATTCGAATCTTCTTAGTGCTGTTTTTAATTGTTTGCCTCCGTTCTAAACATTTAATAATAGTAATATATCTTTATTGAACAATTTCTTATCTTATCACAATGTTTGATAGTTCTGACCTTGAAGAACAATTTGTTTGTTGTACGCTACAATACAATTTGCTGTATGCTGTTATAATTATCCATTTTATGCATTAATTTATCACACCTATTTCTGTTTTCTCTACAACTAAAACTTTTAACTCTGGCCAAAGTAGACATTGTGAGTTTATTTTGACTCTATATCTTTACTCATTTGTTAAACTATTCAGCTTGGAATTATAACAAGTACGTACATTATTCTATGTACTCTACTTAATAATGTAGATTACATTGAGATAAGCTGTGAAATGTTTGGATGTAGCATACTGATATGCATAGAGTGTTTTGTTTGCTTCAAATCAGTTGCACCTAATCGTTCATAGGAAAACTACGAAATTTGTTGGTAAAATAAAGTAAAACAAGTTCGGCCAGGCCGAATCTTATGTACCCACCACCATGGATTGCGTAGAAACTTCTACGAAAGACTGTCATCCACAATCGAATTACTTGGGTTGTGGTATCTTAAAACTTCTTATTACTGCATGGTTGTTGGATACCATATACTAACATCACGTACCAAATTTCAACCGAATGGGAAGTATTTTGCTCTTCCAAGGGGCTCTGGAGGTCAAATCTGGGGATCGGTTTATATGGGACCTATATATAATTATGGACCGATATCGACCAATTTTTGCATGGGAGTTTGAGGCCATATATTAACACCACGTACCAAATTTCAACTGAATCAGATGAATTTTGGTCTTCCAAGAGGTTCCGGAGGTCAAATCTGGTGATCGGTTTATATGGGGGCTATATATAATTATGAACCGATGTGGACCAATTTTTGCATGGTTATTAGAGACCATATACTAACATCACGTACCAAATTTCAGCCATATCGGATGAAATTTGCTTCTCTTAGAGGCCTCGCAAGCCAAATCGGGGGATCGGTTTATATGGGGGCTATATATAATTATGGACCGATGTGGACCAATTTTTGCATGGTTGTTCGAGACCATATACTAACACCATGTACCAAATTTCAGCCGGATCGGATGAAATTTGCTTCTCTTAGGGGCCTCGCAAGCCAAATCGGGGGATCGGTTTATATGGGGGCTATATATAATTATGGACTGATTTGGACCAATTTTTGCATGGTTGTTAGAGACCATATACTAACACCATGTACCAAATTTCAGCCGGATCGGATGAAATGTGCTTCTCTTAGGGGCCTCGCAAGCCAAATCGGGGGATCGGTTTATATGGGGGCTATATATAATTATGGACCGATGTGGACCAATTTTTGCATGGTTGTTAGAGACCATATACTAACACCATGTACCAAATTTCAGCCGGATCGGATGAAATTTGCTTCTCTTAGAGGCCTCGCAAGCCAAATTTTGGGGTCCGTTTATATGGGGGCTATACGTAAAAGTGAACCGATATGGCCCATTTGCAATACCATCCGACCTACATCAATAACAACTACTTGTGCCAAATTTCAAGTCGATAGCTTGTTTCGTTCGGAAGTTAGCGTGATTTCAACTGACGGACGGACGGACGGACGGACGGACATGCTCAGATCGACTCAGAATTTCACCACGACCCAGAATATATATACTTTATGGGGTCTTAGAGCAATATTTCGATGTGTTACAAACGGAATGACAAAGTTAATATACCCCCCATCCTATGGTGGTGGGTATAAAAATTGCAGTTATGTATAGTAAAAATCCAAAACATATCCTGGAATTATCTTCCGAAGAGAAAAATGAATTCTTAAACTCTTTCGATATTGTTATGTCGGATTGTGATGGTAAGAACATAAAAAATATATATAACATTAAGATCGGTTGGACCACCATGGATCGCATGCTCTTCTTATGACATTCCTATCAAAATTGCTGTTTCCATAGCTCTCAGAAGTCTAATAGTAAGAATAGCTCTTTAATACCCACCACCAAAGAACAACGGTGATGAGAATATAAAAAGATTGTCATTACGTTTATAACACATCGAAATATCGATTTCAGACTATATAAATTATATATTATTATTGATCAGAGAGAAATTCTAAGACGATATAACCATGTAGGGAGCCACCGTGGTGCAATGGTTAGGGTGCCCGCCTTGCATATCGGAGGTTCAAACCCTGTTTCGACCAAACACCAAAAAGTTTTTCAGCGGTAGATTATCTCACCACAGTAATGCTGATGACATTTCTGAGTGTTTCAAAGCTTCTCTAAGGGGTTTCACTGCAATGCGGAATCCCGTTTGGACTCGGCTATAAAAAGGAGGTCCCTTTTCATTGAGCTTAACATAGAATCAGGCAGCACTCGGTGATAAGAGAGAAGTTCACCACTGTGGTATCACAATGGACTGAATAGTCTAAGTGAGACTGATATATCGAGCTGCCACCTAACCTAACCATGTCTGTTGTAGTCACCATTATTGAAGATTATAATTAATGGCGCTATCGTCCTCACATTTGGAACAGATTCGTTTTTGTCTACACGCAGGTTCGAAGATGGGCTTTATCGGTACAGGTTTTGATATAGACCAGCAAAGGCAGGAGAAACAAAAGATTTGTTCACACTTAAATGCCGGTGGGCTCTAACCATAGCTTCCTTTGGCTTTCCAGTCAAATCACACTATCATATTTTAATTTCTAAAGGAAAATTTCTTAAAAGTTTATTTCCAAAAACAAAAATTTAAATTTTTTCAACATTTTATTTCTATAGAAAATTTACTTAAAATTTTACATACGATAGCCACCTGCAGTACACTAAAAAATGGGGCGCTAATGCCAATTTAACTTTATTCTAGTTCATAAAAATTTCTTTATTTTGATTAAATTTGGCTCAATATGAGTAAATGTTCCTTATTTTAGTAATTTTTTGCTTAATTTAGAACGTGAACTAAAAAAAGAAAATAAATTTGCATATAAATATAGTACACAATTTTACTAAAAAATAAAAAAGTTGATATTTTCCTAAAATGGGAGAAGTTTTCTTAAATTTAGTGCTTTCTCTCTGTCTCTCTCAAATAAGAAATTTTACTAAAATTGTACTTGTCTTAAACTTCGTATGGTGCTAAAGGCATATTAACAATTTTTAAATCCAATTTTTTCCCAGCAAAAAATTTGGAAATTCTTCTAAAATATTTTTAAAAATTGCGAATTTGACGTCCAACGTTTCAGACTAGCGTGTTAGAATGCATTAAATATCAAAAAAAAAAAAAAAAAATATTTATTTGGCTAAATGTCACAAAATTTTTATACCCTACATCATAGGATGGGGGTATATTAACTTTGTCATTCCGTTTGTAACACATCGAAATATTGCTCTAAGACCCCATAAAGTATATATATATTCTGGGTCGTGGTGAAATTCTGAGTCGATCTAAGCATGTCCGTCCGTCCGTCTGTTCAAATCACGCTAACTTCCGAACGAAACAAGCTATCGACTTGAAACTTGGCACAAGTAGTTGTTATCGATGTAGGTCAGATGGTATTGAAAATGGGCCATATCGGTCCTCTTTTACGTATAGCCCCCATATAAAGGGACCCTCAGATTTGGCTTGCGAAGCCTCAAAGAGGAGCAAATTACATCCGATCCGGCTGAAATTTGGTACATGGTATTGGTATATGGTCTCTAACAACCGTGCAAAAATTTGTCCACATCGGTCCAAATTATATATGGCGCCCATATAAACCGATCCCCAGATTTGGGTTGCGGAGCCTCAAAGAGAAGTAAATTTCATCCGATCCGCCTGAAATTCGGTACATGGTGTCAGCATATGGTCTTTAACAACCATGCAAAAATTGGTTCACATCGGTTCATAATTATATATAGCCCCCATATAAACCGATCCCCAGATTTGGCTTGCGAAGTCTCCAAGAGAAGCAAATTTCATCCAATCGGGTTGAAATTTGGAACATGGTGTTAGTATATGATCTTTAATAACCGTGCCAGAATTGGTCCATATCGGTCCATAATTATATATAGCCCCCATATAAAACATTCTCCAGATTTGACCTCCGGAGCCTCTTGGAGGAGCAAAATTCATCCGATCCGGTTCAAATTAGGCATGGTCGCTAACAACCATACCAAAATTGGTCCAATCACACAAAAATTGGTCCATATCGGTTCATAATCATGGTTGCCACTCGAGCCAAAAATAGTCTACCAAGATTTTATTTCTATAGAAAATTTTGTCAAAAGTTTATTTCTATAGAAAATTTTGTTAAAATTTTATTTCTGTAGAAATTTTTGTCAAAATTTTCTTTCTATAGAAAATTTTGTCAAAATTTTTATTTCTATAGAAAATTTTGTAAAAATTTTATTTCTATAGAAAATTTTGTTAAAATTTTATTTCTGTAGAAAATTTTGTCAAAATTTTATGTCTACTTTGTCAAACTGAATTATATACGTATTGGATCGATCTTTTTTATTTAATATATACCACGTATGGACTTACATACAATTTAGAAGATGGTGTTAGGAGGTTTTAAGATACCTTGCCATCGGCAAGCGTTACCGCAACTTAAGTAATTCGATTGTGGATGGCAGTGTTTAGATGAAGTTCCTACGCAATCCATGATGGAGCGTACATAAGCTTCGGCCTGGCCGAACTTACGGCCGTATATACTTGTTTTAATTCACATCCAAAACACTGCGCTTCTGCGCCAATTTTGCACCCCTTCCGGATACAGAAAGAACATTTTCATTACTTAGCGACGCTTTTTTTGCTGGGATATGAAATCTTCTTAATCTTCTAAAACAAATGTATAATTTGTAATAAATTTTCTACAATTTGATAAAACTATTTTAGAAAACTATTTTAGTTACAATTTTCTAAAATAAACCTACATTTTCTTTCATGGTGGGTTTATTTTTTTTTTTTGAGTGTAAGTTGCAATATATATCAACCACACTTTTTTGACTGCGGTGACTCGAACCTATATTTTTTAAAGGTCGAATATTCCCAGTGACTATTATAAAGTTTAACAATTATATCAAAATCTTATATCATCAATTTAGCGAATTCGGTACTTTAATTTTCATGCGTTTCAAAGTTATTACACAATGGACCTGGGTATGACAATGGACTGAATAGTGTAAGTGAGCCTGCGATATTGGCAGCCACTACACCTAACCTACACCTGGGAGTGGATATAAATTAATAATTATTTATTTTATTTTTTTTTTTTATTTGGAACAGGAACGCTTTGGATGCTTTCAGAACCCATACCCAATGTTGGAGCCTCAATAAATCTATTGAAAAATGCTGGCAAACAATTTAAGTTTGTAACAGGCAATGGCATGCGATCGGATGAAGAACATGCCCAAAAATTGGCAAAAATTGGAGCAAACGGAGTACTACCGGTAGATTAGCTAGTATCAGGCATCAATAAAAGAGATACTGATGCATGTCTTTTTCCGTTTCAGGAGGACTTTTTGGTACCTTATAAGGCAATATCCAGATATATAGAATTGAATTATCCCAATGAAATATGTTATTGCATGTGCTCAGATACATTTTTTAAAATGCTTCGTTCGAAAGGTATTAGGGCTGAGAATATTGTAGGTAAATGAAAATATTTTTAATTGTAAAAAAACATAATAATTATTCACTACAGACACCTTCGATGGATATTACATTTTCGCAAATGAGCACCGTATGTGCAGCAATTCCAACAGCAAAATTGGTAATTATGGATATTCACATACATATGTCATACATTGAAATGGCTCTCCTACATGAGTACATGATGAAAAAAGATTGTATAGTATTTGTCAATCAATTGGATGATCGTGTTCCAGTAACCAAAGATTTAACAATTTTGGGACCCGGACATTTTCTCACTACCTTACCCAGTTGCAAGGAGAAAGAGTTTGTCATATATGGAAAGCCGAGCGATATAATGGGAGATTTTTTGCTTAATGAGACGGGACTCAAAGATCGTAAAAGAGGTCTTTTTATTGGTGACAATATCTTTGCTGATGTCCAATTTGGTAATCGATTGGGTTTTCAGACTTTATTCGTATTGAATGGTGCCCATACTAAGGAAGAAATGTTATTGCAACCTCCTGATAATCAACCCGATTATTATGCTGATAGTTTGGGAGATTTTGTAGAATTCTTTAATAATTTAGAAGTCAATGGTAAAAAATAATCAACATAAATTTGTTTATAATATTCTTTTTCTACACTAAAAAAACAACAGTTTACTTGGATCCAGAAGATTTTGACCTTCTCTTAAGGATTTTGGTATTGATTCCGAGCCAAAGATGCGTCTTCTTTAAAATAAAGACATTTTTAGCGACCAAAGATGCTAAATCCTCAAAATAAAACTTAGCCTATATTTGAAGCGTTTTTATCTTAATTCTAAAAATTCAATGTTTTAGCTAATTTAAGGTCGATTTCTTTAAATCAAAAATATGTTTCTTTACTTTAAGGAAAAATTGCCTTAATTGAAAGACATACGACTTTAACGGAGGGATGCAAATTTCCAAAATACAATATATACCAATTGCTGAAAAATATACATGGCAACTCATTTTTACCATTTTTATGATCTTTAACACATGCTTGGTAGAAAATATTGATGCTCTTTTATCATTTTACAGCTGCAGTTGGTAGCAGAGCTGTGGAGTCGGAGTCTGAAGATTTTGCTGGAGTCGGAGCCGGAGTCGTAGAAAATTTGCTCGACTCCGACTCCGGCGAAGCAAACTTTGCAAAAATCTTCCTATCTTTATAACTAAAGAAATATTTCGACAAATTATATTCCATTGGGGTTTTTAATCGAACAACGGAAAACGAAGTAATGGATTTCAGGTCATTCAAAGTGAATTATATGGGAGAAATTTCACGGTGATAGAAAAAGTAGGTTTTTCTTTTTTTTTTTTTAATGGCCTCTAAGTCAATAACTGGTAGACCATTTATAAATCGATGTTTCACCATTTTATTTCTGTTATCTGTTGTATGGTAGTTGTTATTTAAAATTCCGCCCGTCCTTATTTTTGGCAGTTTATGTTTGTTTTCTATATCCGACACATTACATTTTTTAACATCTAAACTTTCTATCTGATTAGCCCGACATTTTGATTTCTGTGTATTTTTCTTTTTTATATAGATTTATTTTTTATAAAATGCCTATATAGATTAGTACCAGGATTTTACTTCTTAAACTTCTGAGAGACTAATTATTTTTTGAAATTGTTTTTATAAATACATATTCTGGAGATTGTTGTTATCTACCCATATTTTGATGTGGTCTCTATATAGTTTTGTGTCGTATTTTAATTTATTGGCCTAAAATTAAAATGTAGGGTTCTTTACATCCCTGAAATGCTGAGATTTGTCGTCGAATCGTATCAAAACTTAAAGCTAGTGTTCTTTAGGACATATAAACACATATGGCAAACTAGAATACTTATATCGGTCTATTTTTGGAACACTACACCACCTGGAGTCGACTCCGGAGTCGGAGTCGGAGCCGGAGTCGAGCAAAATTGACTCGACTCCACAGCCCTGGTTGCTAGAAGCCAGCGAATGTTATACAAAGAAACACATCACTGGCCAAATTTTCCATATATTGATTTTATTATTCCATTTGCGGCGGATATGATATATTGTGTAAGAAGAAAAAATCTGGAAGCCATTTGAAGAATGAAGACACATATTTTGGTATAGTCGGCGACCACATACCCATTGAAGTTAAAACAAAACGTCGATGCGTAAAGTTCCAAAATGATAACAAAGGTGGAAAGAGTGACAAGCTTACTTACTTTATATGCAAGATATGCGAAGTTCCACTAGTTTTAAGTGTTTTACGTTTTATAAAATAATAAAATGAATAGTCTTCTACTGGTCCGTGTATTTTGTTATCAGAACTGCTGGGATATTATATCCCAAATGAATAGTCTTCTACTAGTCCGTGTATTTTGTTATGAGAACTGCTGGGAAATTGTATCCCAAATTGCAATTCAAAACCACCGAACACCGAGGGCTTGATCAACTCAGAAGGTGATTCTGAATAGCTCGGTTCATACATTACTCATCATCAATATTGCTATTCATCAATATTGCTATACGCTTATCATTTTGCGGTTTAGCGTATGCTAATGTAAGAGATAAAACTGGTTTCAGTAGTTACAATTTTGAAGACTATGTTAAGAGGTTTTGAGATACCTTGCCATCGGCAACCGTTACCACAACTTTAGTAAGAGCACTTTGGTCGAATTTTCGGACGTTTATACTTGTTGTTAACGTTTATACTTATTCCGTAACGACTTTCTAGGGTTAAATATTTTTCCATTTAAATATAAGCATATCATTACACCATTGGGGTGACCATATGTAATGAGTGGATAATTTGTTAGCCTCGTGCTTTTTGGCGCACTTTTTATTTGTACAACAAATGTAATTGTCAATTTAAATGTATAATACACAATTAGAGTCATGCCCAATACACCCTACAAGAATATATTTAGTGAACAATGATTATCGTCGAATATATTACAACCACGGTTGCCACACGAGTCAAAAATAATCTACAAAAATTTTAAGAAAATTTTACCAAATTTATCAAAATATTTTCAAAATTATATTTCTATAGAAAGTTTTCTAAAATTTTATTTCTATATAAAATTTTGTAAAAATTTTATTTCTATAGTAAATTTTGTCAAAATTTTATTTTTATAGAAAATTTTGTAAAAATTTAATTTCTATAGAAAATTTTGTCAAAATGTTATTTCTATAGAAAATTTTGTCAAAATGTTATTTCTATAGAAAATTTTGTCAAAATTTTATTTCTATAGAAAATTTTGTCAAAATGTTATTTCTATAGAAAATTTGGTCAAAGTTTAATTTCTATAGAAAATTTTGTCAACGTTTTATTTCCGTATATATTTTGTTGACATTTTATTTGTATAGAAACTTATGTCAAAATTTTATTTCTATAGAAAGTTTTGTCAAAATTTTTTTCTATAGAAATTTTTGTCAAAATTTTATTTCTATAGAAAATGTTGTCAAAATTTTATTTCCATAGAAAATTTTGTTTCCATAGAAATGTTGTCAAAATTTTATTTTTATAGAAAATTATTTCTATAAAAATTTGTGAAGTACCTCTTAGTTGGATTGGAATATATTTTCAAAATCTACCAAAACATCAAGAATTACCAAACAGTAAAACATCTACCATCTTTGGTAGAATTCTACCAATTGTGGTAACCGTGATTACAGCCCATAATTACTGATTCGGTCTCATATTTATTTATTTTCATTTTTGTTGTGATTAAAAATTACAATAAAAATAAATAATAAATAATAAATAAAAAAACTTAAGCAGTAAAAACTAAAGCTATCGGCTATATATCATAAAAACACGATTTCCTCGTTATAGAACTAGTCGTTCAGTTACATATGTACCAAATCGGGTGTTCACACCGAAAAAAGTTAACTGTTTTATAGGAAGAATGAATGACTGAACTCGTGTGAAATTCGAACTAAATTGTACTTCACATTTTCATAATTCCACAAAGCATTGTTAAAACCGTGAATATTTAATGCCCTGTTGTACTTTTTAAACTGCACGAAATTACACCCTCTCATTGAAGAAAAAATGAAAAGGTACTTTAATTTTCACATTTTGAGAAAATTTTCTATACAAATAAAATTTTGAGAAAATTTTCTATAAAAATATAATTTTCTATAGGAATCAAATTTTAACAAAATTTTATATAGAAATAAAACTTTGAGAAAATTTTCTACAGAAATAAAATTTTGATAAAAATTTCTGTAGAAATAAATTTTTGACAAAATTTTTTTAGATATAAATTTTTGAGAAAATTTTCTACAGAATAAAATTTTGAGAAAATTTTCTACAGAATAAAATTTTGAGAAAATTCTATAGAAATAAAAGTTTGAGAAAATTTTCTATAGAAATAAAATTTTGACAAAATTTGCTATAGAAATAAAAGTTTGAAAAAATTTTCATAGAGATAAAATTTTGACAAAATTTTCTATAGAAATAAAATTTTGACAAAATTTTCTATAGAAATAAAATTTTGACAATTTTCTATAGAAATAGAATGTTTACAAAATTTTCTATAGAAATAAAAGTATAAGAAAATTTTCTATACAAATAAAATATTAACAAAATTTTCAATAGAAATAAAAGTTTGAGAAAATTTTCTATAGAAATAAAATTTTTACAAAGTTTTCAATAGAAATGAAAGTTTGAGAAAATTTTCGATAGAAAAGAAATTTTGAGAACAATTTCTATACAAAGAGATTTTTTTAAATTTGGTAGATGTATGGTAAAATTTTCTTCACATTTTGGTAGATTATTTTTGTCAGGAGTGGCAATCGTATTTATAAGTCATAAAAAAGACAATATATAGAGATAAATGTCCAGAAAAGAAAATTTTCTATAAAAATATAATTTTCTATAGGAATAAAATTGTAACAAAATTTTCTAGAGAAATAAAACTTTGAGAAAATTTTCTACAGAAATAAAATTTTGATAAAATTTTCTGTAGAAAAAAATTTTTGACAAATTTTTTTTAGATATAAATTTTTGAGAAAATTTTCTACAGAATAAAATTTTGAGAAAATTCTATAGAAATAAAAGTTTGAGAAAATTTTCTATAGAAATAAAATTTTGACAAAATTTTCTATAGAAATAAAAGTTTGAAAAATTTTCCATAGAAATAAAATTTTGACAAAATTTTTTACAGAAATAAAATTTTCTATAGAAATAAAATTTTGACAAAATTCCTATAGAAATACAATTTTGACAAAATTTCCTATAGAAATAAAATGTTGACAAAATTTCCTATAGAAATAAAATTTTAACAACATTTTCTATAGAAATAAAATTTTGATAAAATTTTCTATAGAAATAAAATTTTGACAATTTTCTATAGAAATAAAATGTTTACAAAATTTTCTATAGCAATAAAAGTTTAAGAAAATTTTCTATACAAATAAAATTTTAACAAATTTTTCAATAGAAATAAAAGTTTGAGAAAATTTTCTATAAAAATAAACTTTTGACAAAATTTTCAATAGAAATAAAAGTTTGAGAAAATTTTCGATAGAAAAGAAATTGGGACAACAATTTCTATAGAAAGATTTTTTTAAATTTGGTAGATGTATGGTAAAATTTTCTTCACATTTTGGTAGATTATTTTTGTCAGGAGTGGCAATCGTGCTTATAAGTCATAAAAAAGACAATATATAGAGATAAATGTCCACACTGAAAGAAAAGCTTATCCATTTTCAAAGATTTTGTTTTTACTTTATTTATATTGGCATTGATTCAGAGCCAAGGAAGCGAGAAATTGAACAAAGGATATATTAAAGTTGCAGTTCCTTTTAAATCTAGCTTTTACGTATTTGACACTGGGAAATACATTTTGTGAATTTTTTTTATCTTTGTTTATCGTGTAAAATCAAAGTCCTTCATAAACATGTTAACGCTAACTAAAAAATCGTAATTCAAACTCCACTTCAAATTCAAATAAAAGAGTCTTTAATATAAAATCTTGAAAGACATATACTTTGAATGTTGTTTATCTTGTTTAAGCACAATTTCTATAACTTGAACCAGTTTTATATTTATGTAAAGATAATCATTTTAAATTGGAATAACCTAACTCTAAGGACAAAACACCTTCAAAGAAATGTTTTTTTTTTTTGCTCTAGAAAAAAATCTTTGCATCTGAGAAATGCGTCTTCTATGCTATGTTTTTTTTTTTCAGAACAAACAAGTCCTCGAATTTCTATTATGAACTCAATGAGATCTTCATGTCATAAATCGAATTGTGCATTGGTTCTTAAAATCGAAAAGTTCTGTTTTTTATAATCGAGATCAACATTCACGACATTGTGAAATGGCTAAAGCGTATCAATCTATAATTACTAGAAAGTAGTCTTAAATGGCCGACCACTGCTAAACCGTTACTATACGATTCATATTACAACTGATATTTAAATTTTCTTGTATCATCAATGATTGATAATAATTTATTTACGCTTTCTTAATAAATTTGCATCGTTTTATGTCATACATGTAAAAGCTAGGTGACGTTTAGAACAAGAGAAAATGTTTATCAAGCGGGCATTTCAATTACTGACACACATCTAAAGAACATTATTACAGGGCAGAAAAAGAGTTTGAAAAAAATACTTTATGTGGCCCCTATAAATAAAAAAACTATAGGAGATCCTAGTTTGTCGCTCCGCTTGGAGAGGTATGTGCATGACAGGAAATAGTGGGACACTAATGACTTAATACTGATCAGGGAAGGATGAGTTCCATCATCATTACTTAAGAATTTAGCCAAGCACACGCCTACTACTGCGGCTGTTTTTGCTAAATTTGTCGATAGATTAGTAAATGAGAACAATCTGACCCCATTTATCGAAATCGGGCTATTGGAGCTATATCTAAATTTGATCCGATTTTTTCCGAATTCAATAGTATTCGTCCAAGATTCATCTAAATTTCATCCAAATCGGTTAATAATTGCGACCGGAATCCTGCGAACAACAAATACATGGACCGACGGACGGACACCAAGTGCTACATCGACACAGGAGGTGATTCGGAGTCGATCGATATATATATATTATGGGGTCTAAAATCAATATTTATGGTAGACACATATTTTGGCAGATCAAAGTTATTATCAGAGAATGAAGCCGACCCATTTTTGTCGGCAGCGGCTGATACTAATTTTTTGACTCCGGCGGCGGCGGCGGCGGCTTGACGGCTAAGCCGATATAAATTTGTATTATCGGCGGCGGACAATTATCCATAATAAAATCAATTTGATGTTATCCGAATGTTAATGAGATTAGTTGTACAACTTATCTTACAATCACATTTACATTTAATTCAAATGTTCTGAGCTAAATTTTTGCAAAATTATTATAGCAACTTGATACTGACGGATTTTGGGTGGAAAGTTAAACATTTTGATAAAAAATGCAACCATTATTAATAATTTTTTCTGATTCAAATCAATATTTTTGATTAATTGGCGGCTAACTTTGAGTCGAGATGAGTGGAGATGAGTCGACCAATTCGGCGACGGCTTCGACTGGTAAAAACTAGTCGGCGGCGGCTAAAATCGGCGGCGCGACTCGGCGGCTTCATTCTCTTGTTATTATATACAAACCACAGAATGAAGCCATCGAATCGCGCCGCTGCCCATTTTTTACCAATCGAAGCCGAATATATCAACTCATCCCCACTCAAATTTAGCCACAAACTAAAAAAAAAAAAAACAAGTATATACGGCCGTAAGTTCGGCCAGGCCGAAGCTTATGTACCCTCCACCGTGGATTGCGTAGAAACTTCTACTGAAGACTGTCATCCACCATCGAATTACTTGGGTTGCGGTATCACTTGCCGATGGCAAGGTATCTTAAAACTTCCTAACACCGTCTTTTAAATTGCATGGTATATATAAAAGTAAAAAAGACCGATTAAATACGTATATAATTAAGTTTGACAAATTTTTCTATAGAAATAAAATATTGATAAATGTTTATATAGAAATAAAATTTTGACAACATTTTCTATAGAAGTAAAATTTGGACAAAATTTTCTATAGAAATAAAATTTTAACAATATTTTCTATAGAAATAAAATTTTGTCAAAATTTTCTATAGAAATAAAATTTTGACAAAATTTTCTATAGAAATAACATTTTGACAAAATTTTCAATAGAAATAAAATTTTGACAAAATTTTCAATAGAATTAAAATTTTGACAATATTCTCTATAGAATTAAAATTTTAACAAAATTTTCTATAGAATTAAAATTTTGACAACATTCTCTATAGAATTAAAATTTTGACAAAATCTTCTATAGAAATAAAGTTTGACAAAATTTTCCATAAAAATAAAATTTTGACAACATTTTCTATAGAAATAAAGTTTTGGTAGATTATTTTTGACTCGAATGGCAACCATGATTATGAACCGATATGGACAAATTTTTGTGTGATTGGGGATCGGCTATATATAACTATAGACATATATGGACCAATTCTTGCATGGTTGTTAGAGACCATATACTAACACCACGTACCAAATTTCAACCGGATCGGATAATTTTTGCTCCTGCAAGAGGCTCCGGAGGTCAAATCTGGGAATGGTTTTATATGGGGGCTATATATAATTATGGACCGATATGGACCAATTTTGGCATGGTTCTTAGAGACCATATACTAATGCCATGTACCAAATTTCAGCCGGATCGGATGAAATTTGCTGCTCTTAGAGGATCCGCAAACTAAATCTGGGGATCGGTTTATATGGGGGCTATATATAATTATGAACCGATATGGACCAATTTTTGCATGGTTGTAAGAGTCCATATACTAACACCACATACCAAATTTCAACCGGATCGGATGAATTTTGCACCTCTAAGAGGCTCCGGAGTTCAAATCTAGGGATCGCTTTATATGGGGGCTATACATAATTATGGACCCATATGGACCAACTCTTGCATGGTTGTTAGAGACCATATACTAACACAACGTACCAAATTTCAGCCAGATCGGATGAAATATGGTAGTCTTATAGGTTCCGGAAGCCAAATCTGGGGGGGGGGAGGAAGTTATTGCAATATTTTTTGCCAAAATGTTGAATAGAGGTGTGTGCGTGACTGAAATTTCAGTCACACTCACGCACATTCACGAAGAAAAATGTTTATTTACGCATGATACGTGTGGTAGCCATTCCCACTCATGCACATTCACGAAATGAAAACCAGTACTCACGCACTCCCGCGGACGAACTACTTTTAAAGACTCACGTTCACGCACGATTCACGACAATTACGTGATTCACGATAAATTCACGAGACTCAAGACATTTTCCAAGCGGAAATCAGCAACGGTAACAAAATTCAAAAATAGAATATAGTCGGAGAGTTAAATTAATTTCAGTTAACATACGAGTATTAATAAAATCTTGATTTTTTTCGAGATCGTGATATTGCAGAAATTTTATTCACGCAAATTCAGGAACCGATTTTATTTATTTTAAGCCCATTCGCGCACATTCACGAGAGTTGTTTGGATTTTTCGTGTAACGCACACCTCTAGTGTTGAACCCTCCACCCACAATCAATCAGTTGATATAAAAAGTTTGCAAAATTTAGCTCAGAAAATTTGAATGCAATGTAAATTTGATTTTAAGATTGGTTGTACTACTAATCTCATTACCGTTCGGATAACTTCAAATTGATTTTATAATGGGTGATTTTTCGCCATCGAATAGACAATTTTTTATTGGCTTAGTCGTTAAGCCATCACTTCCGAAAGCAAAAATTTTGTGTGACAAAAACGCCACGGACAAAAACGGTTCGTCTTCATTTTCTGACCTTGACCCCGATGTGGTTTAGGGTATAAAAACCGAACGAATATATAGACTTTACACACTGAAAAGAAATATGATCACCTGGGGCAAAATGTTATTTTTGGACTCTTAACGTGTAATATTATGTTTGTCGCCACCATATCTCGGACATTATGTAGCCATATTTTCTATGAAATTAAGATAATTATTCCATGATAATTATTCCATGATCCATTAGTAGTGTGGTATATAAAAAGGCCCCTTTGAGTTATTCCATTCCCCTGTATATCGTCGCCATAGCATCAAAATGCAACATAAATTGCTAAAATTGTTCTTACTTTGAAATAAGAAATGTAATTGATATCGTATTAGTTAGTGCACATTTCAACAATTGCATGAAATTAGTTGCATTCAAGACTCGTCTCAGTAGACATCAAGGCATTCGAAAAAAAAATCGTAGGCATTTAATCGGCTTCCCACTAAATTTAATCTCTATACAATTCACTGCAAAAATGTCCGATTTAAAATTCATTAAAAATTTAACGGAAATTCAAAGACGTGATTTTCTTAATTCATTCGATTTAGTCTTTTGCGATTGTGATGGTGAGTTTGTGCTGACACAGATGGCTCGTGAATTATTGTAATATGAAAAAATTGATTCACACAGGTGTTATTTGGGAAAATTTATTTAATCCCATACCTGGAGCCTCGAATGCTATTCAATATTTACGGGATAAAGGCAAACGAGTTATATTCGTCACTAACAATAGCATCTCATCGACCAATGATCAATTGCGAAAATTTTCGGATTGCAATATACATGTTGAAGAGGTAAGATGAAATACTTTGAACCCAATTAACATAAAGATGACCTTTTTAAAAACTTGAGGTTCCATCGAAATATGTACCAATTGTCACGATCATATCGAAGAAGAAATTGATATGGCTGGAACTTTTTTGTGGCGACCATAGAGCATTTATCCGCAATCATGTCGACGCTTGACACTCAAACAGTATTTTTTGTTGATAGTTTGGTAATTCGGTAGGAATTCCGAGAACTTGATTTTAACCAGATCGAAACAAATATGTGTAATATGTGTTCGTAACAGAGATGGAAGTTTCCAAAACACTTAACTTTTTTCTGTTTATACCACGCTTTTTGTGCTAGGCTAAGAAGTTTCCGAACTGCCTTCGTATACGCACAACATGCTTTAAATATATATACACAAAGTGTATGCCTAAGGTGAAACATAATATGTTTGAACAATACATACAATATTTTGGTTGGAGCAATCCTGAAAATATATGAGAAGCGATTTTTGAGGGTGTAGATCCGTTATAGACAGTTATAATATTTTTCATGAGATCGTTATAAAACATCGATAAACTATCGATAAAACTATCGATATTACCGATAGTTTTATTTTATGGAGACTATCGATATTTATTTTCCGATAGCGATACTATCGAAGAAATCCAGATCATTAAAAGATCATTACGTATTAATACAGGTAAAAATAAACCAAACTGGAAAATTCCAATTTATATTAATTTCTATAGACTTATTCTTAAAAATAAGATTATTTTTCCTGAAGTTGACGTCTTTGCACGAAATAGAGCAAAATCAGCAAAAATGAAAAGGTATTTATATTTCGAGTCAAATAATTGTCTTCGTACACTGAAAAAAAGCATGTCCGGTTCCAAAGAAAATTATGTACTTGATTTCGGCAATCACGTATATGTTTTCCGAGAAAAGAATATGATTGCGACAAAAATGTTCCATGTTCACCGTCCAAAAATAACACTTTTCTCTTGAAACATGTTTGAGGTGATCATATTCCTTCTCTGCGTGCAGAATACAAGTAATGATACTTTTTACACACAATTCTCTATTAAATTTTGTGTACTACACTGAAAAAAATATTGTCGTGAGGTCAAAGATTTCATGTCTTTAAAATAAGAAAGCAAATTTTGCTTACCATAGAAGACGCATTTCTCTAATATAAAGTTTTTTCCTTGTCCAAAAGTCGATAAACTTTTCAATGAAGTCGTGTTGTCCTTATAATTAAGTGATTTCACTTAAAAATGGGTATCATAGCATGAAAGAAAAATTTTTGGGCAAAGGCCAAGTTGACTTTAATAATTCAGAAAAATTCTTTAAATTTAATGAAATTGTCTTTAAATTTGTTGTCTTTTTGCATCTTGACTATAAAGCAAAAAATCGTTCAAATATAGGACATGTTTTTCAAAGCTTTATTTTAAAGAAGTTTTTTACATGAAACATAGCATAATTTCTACTGGAAGTCGAGTCTTAAATTGGAAAATAAAGTTGTCGTTAACTTGTTTTTAAAGGTCTTTGATAGCATTTGAAGTAAAAATGATGAGAAAGCGAAAAATTAAAATTTGCTTCCTAGAAGCAAGTACACAAAACCCAAATTTAAAAGAGAATTGTGTCTTAAAAGTATCCTTACTTGTATTCTCCGCTTCTTTGGCTCGGAATCAATACCAAATTTTTTAAAGGAAAGACAAAATCTTTGGAACCGGGCATGCTTTTTTTTCAGTGTGGGAAGCAAATTTTAAGTTTAGGTTTTTTCAGCTTTTCTTCTTCATATGCTATCAAAGTTCTTTAAAAATGAGTTAACGACAACTTTATTTTCCAAATTCAGATTCGACTTCCTGTACAAATTATGTTTCAAGTAAAAAAATTCTTTCAACTAAAGTTTTTAAAAACATGTGCTATATTTGAACGATTTTTTGCTTTGTAGTCAAGACAACAAATTTAAAGACAATTTCATTAATTTTAAAGAATTTTTCTGAATTATTAAAGTCAAGTTGACCTTACCCTAAAAACATTTTCTTTCGTGTTATGATACCCATTTTTAAGTCAAATCACTTAATTGAAAAGTTTATCGACTTTTGGACTTTTGGAAAAAAAAACTTTATATTATAGAAATGCGTCTTCTATGCTAAGCAAAATTTGCAAATCTTCGGTCTCACGACAATATTTTTGTCAGTGTACAATAGATACCAAATTTACGGATCAAATTCAGAATGTAAAAATACTTTTGATTGTGCTCTAATGGCAATAATTTCCATTAAAAATCTTCAAATCTTGGACTTTATGTTATTTTGGCATACTACCAACCACGGAGTCTGAAAAGATTATCAGCAAGGCTGGACCATAAATTCAAAAAGAAGAAATAAAATAATGCCAACATGTTCTCAAAAAATTTGTTGGTTACCCAATAATAAAAACTTATAAAATACTAAACATGTTTATTATTATTTTTAGAGGTTGAACATGGAACATATTTATCGCAACCATGTTATTTTCCCGAAAATTATGTATCTGATTTCATCAAAATGTCCCATGTTCACTGTCGAAAAATAGCATTTTGCTCTTAAAATGCTTGGGGTGATCATATTCCTTCTATGAGTGTAGTTATTGAAAAAATCCTTAGTATCAATACTATCGATTGTTTTGTTTGTTACTATTGAAAATATCGAATGGTGCTAATATAAAATATTTTTGTTTGTAGTTAAAAAAAAATAATAATTTTTTTCCGAAATTTTAAGTATGCCTCAACGTTCAATGTCTGTACATATAAGTTCAATGAGAACTAAAGCAGAAAAAATAAAAAATAGTAAGAATGAAATTTTGACAAACGTGTATCGAAAACGTTGTTCTCTCAAAATTTCAAACTTTTATTACCCATTTTTTTTTTGCTACCAATTTGTTTTTTGCAATAATAAAAACCAGTATATACTGCCGTAAGTTCGGCCAGGCCGAATCTTATGTACCCTCCACCATGGATTGCATAGAAACTTGCACTAAAAACTGTCGTCCACAATCGAATTACTTGGGTTGCGGTAAATTTTGCCGATGGCAAGGTATCTTAAAACTTCTTAACACCGTCTTCTCAATTGTAAGTTAGTCCATACGGGATATATATTAAACAAAAGAAGGCCGATTAAATATATAAATAATTCAGTTTGACAAAATTTTCTATAGAAATAAACTTTTGACAAAAATTTCTATAGAAAAAATATGTTGACAGACATTTTCTATAGCAATAAAATTTTGACAAAATTTTTTTATAGAAATAAAATGTTAGTAGATTATTTTTGGGGATCGGCTATATATAACTATAGACCAACTTTGGCATGGTTGTTAGCAGCCATATACTAGCGCGATATACCAAATTTAACCACGTACCAAATTTCAACCGGGTGGGATGAATTTTGCTCCTCCAATAGCTCCGGAGGTCAAATCTGGGGATCGGTTTAAATGGGGGTTATATAATTAAGACCGGTGTGGACCACTTTTTGCATGGTTGCTAGAGATCATATACTAACACCACGCAGCCACCGTGGTGCAATGGTTAGCATGCCCGCCTTGCATACACAAGGTCGTGGGTTCGATTCCTGCTTCGACCGAACACCAAAAAGTTTTTCAGCGGTGGATTATCCCACCTCAGAAATGCTGGTGACATTTCTGAGGGTTTCAAAACTTCTCTAAGTGGTTTCACTGCAATGTGGAACGCCGTTCGGACTCGGCTATAAAAAGGAGGTCCCTTGTCATTGAGCTTAACATGGAATCGGGCAGCAATGGACAATGGACTGAATAGTCTAAGTGAGCCTGATACATCGGGCTGCCACCTAACCTAACCTAACCTAACACCACGTACCAAATTTCAACCGGAACGGATGAATTTTGCTCTTCCGAGGGGTTCCGGTGGTCAAATCAGGGGATCGGTTTATATGGGGACTATATATAATTATGGACCGATTTGGACCAATTTTTGCATGGTTGTTAGAGACCATATACTAACGCCATGTACCAAATTTCAGCCGGATCGGATGAAATTTGCTTCTCTTAGAGGCTCCGCAAGCCAAATCTGGGGATCGGTTTATATGGGAGCTATATATAATTATGGACCGATGTGGACAAATTTTTGTATGTTTGTTAAAGACCATATACTAGCACCATGTACCAAATTTCAGCCAGATCGGATAAAATTTGCTTCTCTTAGAGGCTCCTCAAGTCAAATCTGGGAAGTTAGCGCAATTTCAACAGACGGACGGACGGACATGCTTAGATCGACTCAGAATTTCATCACGTCCCAGAATATATATACTCTATGGGGTTTATAGCAATATTTCGATGTGTTACGAAAGGACTGAAAAAGTTAATATACCCCCCATCCTCTGATTGAGGGTATAATAATTTTTGTTCCAAAATCACAGTCCATTTCGCTTATAAAGGGTGAAACGGTCAAAATTTGGTCAATATAAACTTGACGTATTTCTTTCAATTTTTAACACCCCTCATTTTGAAGGTGTGTGTGTGTGTAGAATGTTGCTCCTATTTTGATTTTGGAATTCACTCTTCAGTTGTCAAAATGCCGTCCAAGCAAGAAGAGCAGCGTATTAAAATTTTGCTCGTGTATCGCGAAAATCCGACCTACTCGCACGCAAAGCTGGCAAAATCGCTAAAAGTTGCCAAATCAACCGTTACAAATGTAATTAAAGTGTTTGGGGAACGTTTGTCGACAGCCAGGAAGTCTGGATCAGGGGGTAATCGAAAACCGGAAGCCGCTGAGACGACAAAGAGAGTTGCCGGTAGTTTCAAGCGAAACCCTAACCTCTCTCTCCGAGATGCCGCAAATAAGCTGGTTGTATCGTCTACAACCGTGCATCGAGCCAAAAAATGAGCCGGACTATCACTTACAAGAAGGTAGTGACTCCAAATCGCGATGATAAACAAAATACGACGGCCAAAGCGCGATCCCCGACGATGCTGGCGAAGTTTGACTGCGTGGTAATGGACGATGAAACTTACGTCAAAGCCGACTACAAGCAGCTTCCGGGACAGGAGTTTTATACGGCAAAAGGTAGCAGATATTTTCAAGCACATAAAACTGTCAAAGTTCGCAAAGAAATATCTGGTTTGGCAAGCCATCTGTACCTGCGGCTTGAAAAGCACCATTTTCATAGCTTCCGGGACTGTCAACCAAGAAATTTAAGTGAAAGAGTGTTTGAATAAACGTCTGCTGCCTTTCCTGAAGAAACACGGTTGTTCCGTACTGTTTTGGCCGGATTTGGCATCTTGCCATTACGGTAAATAAGCCATGGAGTGGTATGCCGCCAACAACATGCAGGTGGTTCCCAAGGACAAGAACCCTCCCAACACGCCAGAGCTCCGCCCAATTGAGAAATATTGGGCTAATTGAGAAATACTGCTGCTAAGGACGAGCAGCAGTTCAAGGCACACTGGCTTTCTGCGGCGAAGAAGGTGGACAAGGTGGCTGTACAAAATCTGATGGCAGGTGTCAAGCGTGAGGCCCGGCAATTCGGCTTTGGAAAAGCGAAAGCCTAACTGAATAGTTTTCCTGAATTTTATACTAATTGAACTTGAAAAAGAAATTTAATTTGATTTTTTAAATAAACGATTTCACCGATTTACACGCGTTTTCCCTTGACCAAATTTTGACCGTATCACCCTTTATCAAGCTCATTTTTATAGTAAGAGGGTTAACCTTTCACTACCGAAGTAAACCTTGTGTTGAAAACTTAAATTTTTCTTATTTTTTTCACTTGTACGAACAACATGTACAAAAATTGTAACTTTGAGGACTTACCTCAATTAGTTCAAAAGCTATAGGAGTTTGTTCTGAAAACTTGGTTAATGTAGAATCAGAAATAATATAAGCTATAGTTTTTGTATGAATGCCCATTTACCAGAGACGTATAGTAGAAAATGGTCTCAAAACTTCGTATTTTTCGTTTATTTATAAAAATGCATTTTTGTACTCACCAATATGTGAAATATTTATAGCTTAGTTAGATCAAAGCCTCTACTTTAAAATAGAATCAAAAAATAAATCGAAACTATGTGGGGAAATAGAGTTAGTTGTCATTTTCGTATGTCCTCTTAAGTAGACATCAGTAGTCAAAGGGTTAATATAGTAGTATGTTATGCCGGGAATCTTTTCGAAATCTAACAAACATTTTTGGAATATGTATGTAAAATTACATTATTTCCGTTTCCAAAAGTATTTTTAAGAAAGTGGCCAACAAAACAGAAACATTTCTGTTAAATAAAGTTTCTTTGCATCGGTTCGTGGGCGTAAAAAATTATTCTCAACAAATATATCTTCTTATGTGCCCAGCAAAAAAATTTGGAAGTTCTTCCAGAGGAACAACTTTAAAAGCACTTCCAGAAGATGTACTCCCAATGATGTTCTTTATTTTAACTACACAGGAAGTTCTTTTAATTCAATTTTTTATAACGTGCTTTTTTCATATTTTTAATGGGTAATGTTAACTTTCTTTGTTTCAAATAGGTTAAAAACAGAGTAAGAATTCATAAAATGGTAAAAATCATTTAAATTTTTTCGAAAAAAATGCTAAATCCAATCTGAAAAAATTGTGAGTTTTTGAAAATATTTGAGGTCAAACGTTTCTGACAAGCTTTCGAATCCATTAAAAATTATAAAAATTATTTATTTGACAAAATATCACAGAAATTTTTAATTTACATCCAAAACATTGAATTCGGATCACACCTAAAAAAGTGTTGCAAATTCAGTGCAACGGCTGTTGAAATGGAGGACTTCCGTCCTATGACAAGCCCATGTTAAATTCATCGCTTCTGCGTCAATTTTGCACCACTTCCTGATCCAAAAAGAACATTTTCATTACTTTTTTGGCGACGCTTTTTTTGCTGGGTGTATGTGTTGCTTGTGTGTTGATGGCTATAGCGTTAATTGTCTGTTGATGACAATAACAACTACGTTGCTCTGTGTGTTGGCTCACAAACTGTTTGGTCTGCGTATCGATTCCCCTTCCAGGCGAAAGGTAAAATTTAAAAAATTTATATAATCAAATTTTGCCGCAGAAGCGATGAATTTAACATGGGCTTGTCATAGGACGGATGTCCACCATTTTAACAGTCGTTGCACTGGATTTGCATCACTTCTTAAGGTGTGATGCGAATTCAGTGTTTTGGATGTGAATAAATAATTTTTAAATTTTTTGATGAGTTTTAATGCATTCTTACGTTTGTGTGATAAAGCAACCTCGTGGAAGTGAGAAAGACGTGAGGGAAGATGTAATTAGACAAAAAAAAGTAAAAAAATTGCGTTAGTCTTTATGAAATTGATTTTAAAATCCTGTACAAAAATCAACGTTTATCATAAAAAATAAATTCTTTTCTTCCGAGCATACTTCCCTACAGCAAAAAGCACACAGAAAATAATATTATAATTTTTGAGCTAACAATAAATTGTTGTTACAGAAAAATTTTAAGTTCAACAAAATTTTTGTTGATATAACAAAATGTTTGTTGATTGGTTGCTAAAGTGACTTAAGTCGTAATTGTATTTACAAATTACGTTGTTAGCTCAAATTTAAACATAATTTTAATTGTATTGACAATCAAATTAATTGATATTTTTTTGTATGCAAATGGGGAACTACACTTGCTTGTCTAAAATTTTGTTTGGGTGCAAAGAATTAATTTTTTTGCGTGGGGATGGTTAAAATGGCCAATGATTTCTTCCTTACTTTTAGTTCATTTTTATACCCACCACCATAGAATGGTGACGGGGGTATAATAAGTTTGTCATTCCGTTTGTAACACATCGAAATATCGATTTCCGACTATATAAAGTATATATATTCTTGATCAGGGAGAAATTCTAAGACGATATAACGATGTCCGTCTGTCCGTCTGTCCGTCTGTCTGTCTGTTGTAATCACGCTACAGTCTTCAATAATGAAGCAATCGTGCTGAATTTTTGCACAAACTCGTCTTTTGTCTGCAGGCAGGTCAAGTTCGAAGATGGGCTATATCGGTCCAGGTTTTGATATAGTCCCCATATAAACCGACCTCCCGATTTGGTGTCTTGGGCTTATAGAAATCGTAGTTTTTATCCAATTTGCCTGAAATTGGAAATCTAGAGGTATTGTAGGACCACAAAGACGTGTGCCAAAAATTGTGAGTATCGATCCATATTTTGGTATAGCCCCCATATAGACCGATCTCCCGATTTCACTTCTTGGGCTTATAGCAACTGCAGTTTTTATCCAATTTGCCTGAAATTTGAAATCTAGAGGTATTTTATGACCATAAAGAGGTGTGCCGAAAATGGTGAGTATCGGTCCATGTTTTGGTATAGCCCCCATATAGACCGATCTCCCGATTTTACTTCTTGGGCTTATAGAAACCGCAGTTTTTATCCAATTTATCTGAATTTGGAAATTAAAAGGTACTTTAGAACCGTAAAGAGGTGTGCCAATAATGGTGAGCATCGGTCCATGTTTTGGTATGGTGCCCATATAAACCGACCTCCCGATTTGGGGTCTTGGGCTCATAGAAACCGTAGTTTATATCCAATTTGCCTGAAATTGGAAATCTAGATGTAGTTTAGGACCATAAATAGGTGTGCCGAAAATGGTGAGTATCGGTCCATATTTTGGTATAGCCCCCATATAGACCGATTTCCCGATTTTACTTCTTGGGCTTCTAGAATCCAAAGTTTTTATCCAATTTGCCTGAAATTGGAAATCTAGAGGTATTTTCGGGCCATAAAGAGGTGTGCCGAAAACGGTGAGTATCGGTCCATATTTTAGTATAGCCCCCATAAGAACGATTTCCAGATTTAACTCCTTGGGTTTCTAGAAACCGTAGTTTTTATCTGATTTGCCTGAAATTCTAAATATTCTGGTATTTGAGGCTCACAAAAACGTGTATCGGATTAAGTTTTTATCGGTCCATTTGGTAATGCCTCCATATAGACCGACTTCACTTCTTGGAGGTGTTGAAGGCGCACTGATCATGAAAATTGCTTGAAACTCAATGTAAAATTTCCAGATTTTACTTCTACAGATTTAAGATTTCAAATCAAGACGTTACAAAAATGGTTCCTATAAATCCAGAATCTGATATAGTCCTCATAGGTGAAATCTTTAAATTTATTTTCCGGAAGTGTCCTCAAGCCCTCCTGAAATTTCAAAGGAAACCCTAATAGTTGGTTCATGGTGGTGGGTATTTAAGATTCGGCCCGGCCGAACTTACTGCTGTATATACTTGTTTCTTCTATGCTACGGAGTAATTTCGTAAATTGCAGTAAAAATTATACCAGGTTATGACATTTTCCTTGTTAACAACGCATTGTGGACATTTCAAAACGTGGAATACAATTTAGTTAATTTTTCCCATCGAACAATTTACTTTCTTTCTCTGTAGATTTTATTTTAGGTGTAGTACTAACTTTTTGTCATCTTATTAATTACAGAGTGATTTAATACATCCAGCCAAGACTATCGGCAATTATTTGAAAAGACAAAAATTTCAAGGTCTCATTCTCTGCTTTGCCTCTTCGGCATTTAAACAACATTTGCGTGATAGTGGACTTCAAGTTGTAGAAGAGGTAACTTCATCCCGTTTTATAATTAGTCATTACATCTCAAACTTTTACTGTCCAATATGCAGAAGGAACGCCTCATTGATGGATCTGTTATAGATTTACGCAATGCCATCTATAACAAGGAACCAGTAAAAGCTGTGGTTATTGACATTGATTTCAATCTAACCGCCTGGAAATTGATGAGAGCACAAGTCCATTTAAAGGATCCCGAATGTATATTCATAGCTGGGGCTGCCGATCCACGTATACCGTTTGGAGGCAATGAACTTTTGGGACCGGGTGCCTTCATACGCATTGTCGAGGAAGCAAATCAGAGAAAGGCAAAAGTATTTGGTAAACCAGGATCGGAATTGGGTGAGCTGTTGAAAAACACCTTCAATATTGTTGATCCCCAGAGAGTTTTGATGATTGGCGATAGCTTGAAGAGCGACATCAAATTTGGTCATGATTGTGGTTTCCAAACTCTTTTTGTTTTAGCCGGAAGCATGAAGAAAGGAGATTTGGCAACCCTAAAGTTCAGTGATTTGGAGAAACCTGATTATGTAGTTGACAAATTAGCAGATTTAAATAATCTATTTTAATTGAATGTTTATATAAAAAAAAACATATTTGTTTAAAAAGTGAATTTTAAGAAATGAATTAAAAGCAATTAATTAATTTTAACTGTTGTTTTTTTGTTACTCATAGAGTGGACCAGGCACTGGATACATTGTCACGGGTATCCGGAAAATTAAAGCAATATCAGATACTACAGTGCGATTACGAACCGACGAACCATATTGAAATTTAATCAAACTCCTATTGAAGCCAATCTTGATGGACGCGTGCTGAGTGGGATTGACCTATTGGAATGTCCATGGTCTGCAGCCAAAATGTTTGTCTGGCCAGGGCTTCAACACTGTCTCTAGGTATTTACTTTATAATATTCGGCATTTACTTTGAGTAGGGAGACACTATGGGCCTTTATTACGGCGGCTATTACTATCGGATGCGCTTGAGTTCTGAGGGCAAATAAAGTTGTCAGTTTTGACAGCATTTTCTATATAAATAAAGTTTTGACAAAATTGTCTAATATAATCATTTATTCATTCGAAGAAAAAAATTTTAAATAACCATAAACATTTTGTAAAAAACTCTAAAACAAAAGATTTTTTAAATTTTATAGACTTCTGGTAAAATTTTCTTCAGATTTTGGTAGATTATTTTTGATACGTGTAGTAACCGTGGTTGCAATAGCAACTACGTAAGGAATATGCTCTAAGGCGCTAAGTTAGGTTAGGAATCGAATCTATGCAGAATTTTAAGACGATAACTAAAGGTTGTAGCAGACAGTCAGGAAGACGAAAATCGTTAGGTCGTCTCAAATTTTCACCGTGATTAAGAATATCTATCTATAAAGGATGATACGGTCAAAATTTGGTCAAGGGAAAACGCGTGTAAATCGGTGAAATCGTTTATTTAAAAAATCAAATTAAATTTCTTTTTCAAGTTCAATTAGTATAAAAATCAGGAAAAATATTCAGTTAGGCTTTCGCTTTTCCAAATCCTCACGCTTGACACCTGCCATCAGATTTTGTACAGCCACCTTGTCCACCTTCTTCGCCGCAGAAAGCTAGTTTGGCTTGAACTGCTGCTCGTTCTTAGCAGTTTTTTTGGTCTTCTTTAGGTTCCGCTTGAGCTCTGACCTATTGGGAGGGTTCTTGTCCCTGGGAACCACCTACACGATGTTGGCGGCGTACCACTCCATGGCCTTTTTACCGTAATGGCAAGATGCCAAGTCCGGCCAAAACAGTACGGAACAACCGTGTTTCTTCAGGAAAGGCAGCAGACGTTTATTCAAACACTCTTTCACGTAAATTTCTTGGTTGACAGTCCCGGAAGCTATGAAAATGCTGCTTTTCAAGCCACAGGTACAGATGGCTTGCCAAACCAGATATTTCTTTGCGAACTTTGACAGCCCGTGTAAAAATTGGTGGATCTAAATAGATATAATCATATCTCAAAATTGGCCGCTTCAGATCTAGGCAAATACACCCAGATATGATGATATAGAATTAGATATAATTATATGTAATTCCATATATAGGGAGATCTGACACCAGATCTACTTACATATAGGGATAGATATAATGATATCTAAGACATTAGATCTGGGCCAATTTTGAGATCTGATCAGATCTATTTCCATAGTAATTAGATATGATTAGATCTTACCATTTTTCGGATCTACTCATATCTAATCATATCAAATTAGATCTCTCAATTTGTACTCGGGAGTTTTATGTGCTTGAAAATATCTGCTACCTTTCCCCTTCCTTTTGCCGTATAAAACTCCTGTCCCGGAAGCTGCTTGTAGTCGGCTTTGACGTAGGTTTCGTCGTCCATTACCACGCAGTCAAACTTCGTCAGCATCGTCGTGTACAGCCTCCGGGATCGCGCTTTGGCCGTCGTATTTTATTTATCATCGCGATTTGGAGTCACTACCTTCTTGTAAGTCGATAGTCCAACTCGTTTTTTGGCTCGATGCACGGTTGTAGACGATACACCCAGCTTATTTGCGGCATCTCGGAGAGAGAGGTTAGGGTTTCGCTTAAAACTACCGGCAACTGAAGAGTGAATTCCAAAATCAAAATAGGAGCAACATTCTACACACACACCTTCACGCAGAGAAGAAACATGATTGTCACAATCATATTCGAAGAGCAAAATAATATGATAGCAGCTATTTTTGCGGCGACCATGTAACATTTTAACCTGCAACCATGTTGGCTCAGTGAACATGGTTCTAAGAAAAATACAATTGTCCTCATCTAAAATGTTATTATATTGATAAAAAGAATTTTGTTTGAATGAAAAGACAATGGTCACGATTTAAAATGTTATGGTATTCATTAAAAATGTTTTTCTTCTAGTTAAAAGAACATGGTCACAACCTAAAATGTTTTGACCTTTATGAAAAAACTTTTTTCATCGTCGAAAAAAGGACGCCACTTGAGAAAAGAAAACACAAAATTAAATTTATTTGTTTGTTTTTATTTATTTATAAACTAATTCATTGTTTATTTGTATTTATAATGCCGTTCAAGCAAACATCATATATTTTTAAACACACTATTTTATTTCAATTTCAACAATAAGTAATTATTCCATATTTACATCGTGCCCATCAAATGTATAAACGCAGGCATCATGTAACTGCAAATAAAAATAAATGATCCATATAGCAAAATGTAGAACAAAAAACAGGTACATTTTTCAATTACACTTTCCTTTTTTGTGATCACATAAAACCACGTGCCACTTCTGAATAAATAAATTAACACAAAACACAGTAAATCCGTATTCTCCGTCCATTCCAAGAAACAATCAACACACGACTGACGCGCAAAATGAAAATCGTGTGTACTTGCTCAATGTTTTTATAAAATTCTTGTCGCTGCAAAAAAATTAAAAAATTAAATGGTTACGAAAACAATGTACATGGTCTTTATGGCCATGTAATGGTTGTAGACATGTCTATACGTAAACTATAAAAATACTTTTTTCTCTGCAAAAAAGTAAAAAAAAAATTAAATGGTCAGGTACATGATTTTCCTGACCATATAATGGTCTCAAATTCTATCATTTAAATAATAGAACATGTTTGCGGCATTTTAGAACCATTTAAATGCTTATTGCCAACATATATTTTTCTCCGCTCGAAAATTATTTTTACAAAGACAAAATACATCGTTTTCGCGACCATTACATACTCTAAATAAGCATTAAATGGATGCGGCAACCATGTCCAAACATGTTTTTTCTGTGCGTGTTCAAAATGAGGGGTGTTCAGGTTTTTTAAATGCAAAATTGAAAGAAATACGTCAAGTTTATATTGACCAAATTTTGACCGTATCACCCTTTAGAGGGTTGTCCGTAAATGGGAACTCAGTACATAATTTTATGATTTTTGCATAGGCTTCTGCCAGACTTCTTTTTAGTAAAAAACTTAAATTTACATGAAATTGGCAGCCAACGTAGAGGGTGCTTCATTTTCCAACATTTTAGCAAATGCTAATGTGGTAAAATTTTTTACTACTTTTGCTTTTTCCGATTTATTGGATGGGAAATATTACTTCTTTGAATGTTATTATAATATAGTGCTTAATTTTCAGATATGTTGAGAAGAAGGATACCTTTCCTTGACAAACCACACTTAAAATTCACAAGAAATATAGAAGATTGTCCAACTACTAGAATACAGAACATTATTTAAAAAAATTGGAGGAAAGGGTACACCCTCTCGCCGAAATTTTTTAAGACGAACCGTTTTACATATGCATATCCGCCGTATTTGTACCTATAAGCAAGTAGTCCGATTTGTTTGAAAGAATTCAAATCTTTTCGAATTTGTTTGCAGCACGAAGGATATGGTTGACTAATTTAAGGCAAAATGTTCCTACAAATACGCTTCGGAAGGCGCAGCGAAGCGGACCGGGTTACGCTATATTCACTGAAAAAAAAGCATGCCCGGTTCCAAAGATTTTGTCTTTACTTTAAAAATTTTGGTATTGATTCCGAGCCAAAGAAGCGGAGAATACAAGTAAGGATACTTTTAAGACACAATTCTCTTTTAAATGTGGGTTTTGTGTACTTGCTTCTAGGAAGCAAATTTTAATTTTTCGTTTTGTTCCAGCTTTTTTCTTCATATGCTATTAAAGTCCTTTAGAAACGAGTTAACGACAACCTTATTTTCCAAATTAAGACTCTACTTCTAGTAGAAATTATGCTATGTTTCAAGTAAAAAACGTCTTTAAAATAAAGTGTTGAAAAACATGTCCAATTTATGAACGATTTTTTGCTTTGTAGTCAAGATGCAAAAAGACAACAAATTTAAAAACAATTTCATTAAATTTAAAGAATTTTTCTTAAATAAATGAAGTCAAGTTGACCTTAGCCCAAACATTTTTTTTTCATGTTATGATACCCATTTTTAAGTGAAACCACTTAATTATAAGGACAATACGACTTCATTGAAAAGTTTATTGACTTTTGGACAAGGAAAACAACTTTATATTAGAGAAATGTGGCTTCTATGCTAAGCAAAAATTGCATTCGTATTTTAAAGACATGAAATCTTTGACCTCACGACAATATTTTTTTCTGTGTACTATATAGTCAGAAATGGATATTTAAATATGTTTCAAATGGAAGGGTAAACTCATGTCCCCATAACCATCTTATCGCGGTAGGTATAGTAATACGAACAATTTATTTCCGAGAGATATTTAAGAATTTTGCCCTAATCAAATACATAATTTCATTCTTTGGCTGGGAGACTCTTTTGCTTGAAATTACAATTACAAAGATTTAAAAATTTAAATGTGT
The DNA here is from genome assembly GCF_050003625.1 of Haematobia irritans. Taxonomy (NCBI): domain Eukaryota; kingdom Metazoa; phylum Arthropoda; class Insecta; order Diptera; family Muscidae; genus Haematobia; species Haematobia irritans. The sequence continues at coordinate 89,314,184 of NC_134399.1, forward strand.
ATAAAACATTTATTGAACCATTTATAAAAATAAATACAAAATATCTTAATAACATATAATAATACCAAATGATAACACACTGAAAATTTCCCTTACGTATTTGACTTCTTAATATCGTCTACAAATTCCACCAAGTCTTTCATACTTTGTACATAGTAATTGGGTATAAGATTTGGATCAGTTTGAGCATGTACTTCTTCAAGGTTCAGTCCACCGCTAAGGACCAGTAAAGTCTGGAAATCACAGTTCTTACCAAAACGTATATCTTGTTCCAACATATCACCAATCATAAGAGCACGTTTAGGTTCACTAATTTGGTAATGTCGTTTGAGTACCTCAGATAAAGCTTTACCGGGTTTTCCAAACAGTAGAAGTTCTTTGCGGCTTGTATCTTCCAAACACTTGAGAAAACCTCCAGGGCCCATAATGGATATTTCTTTTGTAAGAGGTAATGAATAATCACTGGCACCCCCAATCAATAGACACTCGGGATGTCTTAAATAGAAATTGGCCTTCATCATGGTTGTCATGGTGAGATTAAAGTCGAAATCAATAATGACAGCTCTGACAGGTTGACGATCAGCAACATTGGCCATTAATTTTGGAAAATTTTCTTCAATAATGGCATGGGGCTATAAGAAAAAGAAAACATTTTTTAGTTTTCAGTAGAATATAGATTTTGTCAATTTCAAAACATAGCTTACACCATCTATAACCGTGAAACCGGCACTGCGCAGGAGACTTTTAAAAGATTCACTGGCAATGGCGTATATTAGACCCTCAAACTGAATAGATTTTAAATATTCCGCAATACTCTTAGAGGGATGCATTATATTGTCCTATATTTCATAAAAGTATAATTAATTTTTATTATGTTTGTAATGCACTGGAAGAAAAGTTTTTTTTTTTAGGAACGAAATTTTAGAGAAACGAAGTTTTATCGTTTGTATTGCTTGGCATAAATTCGAGTTTATTTGCCCTCACCCGCGAAGGAATACGTTCACCTCAAATTTGTTTCAAGAGTATATTCTTCTTTTTTTTGTTTAACATGTTGCTCTTGAAAAAAGTTCGAGTTGATCACATTCCTTCTCTATACACGCAGAGAAAGAATATGATCACCACAAACACAAGAGCGAAATGTTATTTTTGGACGTTGAACATGGGACATTTTTATCGCAACAATTTTGTTTTCTCGGCACACATATACATGGTTGCCGAGATCAGATTCATAATTTTCGAGGAAATAATATGGTTGTGACAAAAATGTTCCATTTTCCCAATCCAAGAATACCATTATACTCTTGAAACTAGTTTGAGTAGATAACACTTCTTCCCTATAACAAAATATATTTTCGTTAGTCTAAAATTTCGTTTCGTAGGAAAGTTTTTTTTTTGGAAATTGGAAAGAAACTCAATTCCCTTACTTACCGAATCGATCTCTATACCACATTTCTTCAATTTTGCTATGCATTGTTCTTCGGGACGTACACTATTATTTGTGATAAATGTCAATTTCTTGCCTAATTCATGTAATACCTGGAACCCGGCACTGCTACCTTCTATGACATTTGCAACATTCCATACAACCCCTTCAATAAAGATTTTCTACACTTTTAGTTATGCTGAGAGATATTAGAGATCAAACTTACCATCGATATCAGAGAATACATGATCGAATGAGTCCAAGAATTTACGTTTTTCTTCGGTGGTTAAAGCAAGAAGGTTTCGAGGTTTTGGCATCTGCAATGAATTAAAACATCTTGTTTTCATATGATTTTGCTTTTGTCAAAAAAGTTAGTTTCAACCATTTTGATTGTCTGTCATATTGAACCGCTTTTCAAAAAGTGACAAAAGCAAAACAAGCCCTGAAAGAAATATCGTACTAATATGAAAGATTATGCTACCTAAAATTTAGGGTATGCGATCTACACTATATTAAAGATAAATTTCTTTAAAATTTTCAAAATTTTAAAAACCGAAACCCAGATTCGGCTGGCGGAGCTTCTGATACGGTTGACATTTGGTACGTGGTGTTCGTCTATGAACTCTAACACCCATGCAATATACTAAATTTTAACGGCATCGGATGAAATCTGCTCCGCAAGGCAAATCTTGGAATCGCTTTACCTAAAAGTGGTCCAAAATGGCCCACTTTTAATAGCGACCTACATCATTAACACCTTTTTATGCTAAGTTTCAAGCCGATAACTTGTTTCATTCGGAAATTAGAGTGATTTCAACAGATTGACGGACGGACATCGCTATATCGACGAAACTATGCGTTCAGAACCAGTATATGGTGAAATTGTGGTACTAAGATTTTATCTGCTTGAAAATGCGTCTACCGGAAATATAAGACTAGAGAAAACTATCTTATGTGATAGGGGAACAGCAGCAATTAATATAAATTCAATGAAACCAACTATGATCACAAGTGGAATATAAGATTTTCTTCATCGGTTCCAAGCTTCTTTGGTATTCATAATAACTGACATATTATTTTGTTTTACTTACTTGATTCATTTTATAGTACATCTTCATGAGAGTCAACATATTTACGAAATAACTTTGGCAATTACTTGTATGGAAATCTAATACGAACTGACAGCAACAAAATAGGTTGCTATAATAAAACGAAAATTCTACAACGGAAGCTCATTGCCTTCATAATCCAGGAATATGAAATTCATTCCCTAATCTTATCACCTTGTCTGACCCACGAACAAATGAAATAAAATTCATTTACATTATTTTATATATCTTGAACGAATGAAACTATATTTTTTTTTTTTTGTTTATTGTGTTTTTTTTTTTTTTTTTTTTTTTTTTTTTTTTTTTTTTTAACAATATATATTAAAAATTCGTTATTATTGATGCCAACAGTGATAAAGAGATACTACAATATTCCACAAATTTGGTAAAAACAAGTTTTCGTCTCCTAAATGTGCTGCACGCAGAGAAGGAATATGATCACCTCAACCATGTTACGAGAGCAAAATGTTATTTTTGGACGGTGCCCATGGAACATTTTTGTCGCAAAAATGTTGTTTTCTCGGCAAACATATACATGGTTGCCGAAGTCAGACATATGCTTTCTGAGAAAATAACATGGTTGCCGCAAACATGTTACATGTTCTCCGTCCAAAAATAACATTTTGCTCTCGAAACATGTTTGAGGTGATCATATTCCTTCTCTGGGTGTGAATATGGTTGACATATCGGTATTGATGAAAATGTAGCTCCCAATATATGACTGATTCGCGTTTCGCTAAGTCTTTACCGCTGTTAAATTAAAATCTTAATAAGGTTTTGAGAAATACTCAAGTAAAAATATAATTCATTAAATTATTTTTATACCCTCCATCATAAGATGGGGGTATATTAACTTTGTCATTCCGTTTGTGACATCGAAATATTGCTCTAAGACCCCATAGAGTATATATATTCTGGGTCGTGGTGAAATTCTGAGTCGATCTAAGCATGTCCGTCCGTCCGTCTGTTGAAATCACGCTAACTTCCGAACGAAACAAGCTATCGACTTAAAACTTGGCACAAGTAGTTGCTATCGATGTAGGTCGGATGGTATTGAAAATGGGCCATATCGGTCCACTTTTACGTATAGCCCCCATATAAAGGGACCCTCAGATTTGGCTTGTGGAGCCTCTAACAGAAGCATATTTCACCCGATCCGGCTGAAATTTGGTACATGGTGTTGGTATATGGTCTCTAACAACCATGCAAAAATTGGTCCACATCGGTCCATAATTACATATAGCCCCCATATAAACCGATCCCCAGATTTGGCTTGCGGCGCCTCAAAGAGAAGCAAATTGCATCCGATCCGGCTGAAATTTGGTACATGGTATTGGTATATGGTATCTAACAACCGTGCAAAAATTGGTCCACATCGGTCCTTAATTATATATAGCGCCCATATAAACCGATCCCCAGATTTGGGTTGCGGAGCCTCAAAGAGAAGCAAATTTCATCCGATCCCCCTGAAATTTGGTACATGATATTGGTATATGGTCTCTAACTACCATGCAAAAATTGGTCCATAATTATATATAGCCCCCATATAAACCAATTCCCAGATTTGGCTTGCGAAGTCTCCAAGTGAAGCATATTTCATCCAATCCGGTTGTAATTTGGAACATGGTGTTAGTACACGCAGAGAAGGAATATGATCACCTCAAACATGTTTCAAGAGCAAAATGTTATTTTTGTATGGTAACCATGTAACATGTTTGTCACTAAAATGTTATTTTCTCGTCAAATATAATCTGGTTGCCGAAATCAGATACATGCTTTCCGAGAAAATAACACGGTTGCGAAAACCATGTTACATGGTCACCACCCAAAAATAACATTTTGCTCTTAAAACATGTTTGAGGTGATCATATTCCTTCTCTGGGTGTATATGATTTTTAACAACCGTGCCAGATTTGGTCCATATCGGTCCATAATTATATATAGCCCCATATAAAACGTTCTCCAGATTTGACCTCCGGAGCCTCTTGGAGGAGCAAAATACATCCGATCCGGTTCAAATTAGGAACGTAGTGTTAGTATATGGTCGCTAACAACCATACCAAAATTGGTCCAATCACACAAAAATTGGTCCTATCTGTTCATAATCATGGTTGCCACTAGAACCTAAAATAATCTACCAAAATTTTATTTCTATAGAAAATTTTGTCAAAATTTTATTTCTAGAGAAAATTTTGTTAAAATTTTATTCGGTTCATAATAAAATTTTCATCATTGTCAAAATTTTATTTCTATAGAAAATTTTGTCAAAATTTTATTTCTATAGAAAATTTTGTTCAAATTGTATTCGGTTCATAATCATGGTTGCCACTCGAGCCAAAAATAATCTACCAAGATTTTATTTCTATAGAAAATTTAGTCAACAGTTTATTTCTATAGAAAATTTTGTTAAAATTTTATTTCTGTAGAAATTTTTGTCAAAATTTTCTTTCTATAGAAAATTTTGTCAAAATTTTTATTTCTATAGAAAATTTTGTGAAAATTTTATTTCTATAGAAAATTTTGTTAAAATTTTATTTCTGTAGAAAATTTTGTCAAAATTTTGTGTCTACTTTGTCAAACTGAATTATATACGTATTGGATCGATCTTTTTTGATTTAATATATACCACGTATGGACTTACATACAATTTAGAAGATGGTGTTAGGAGGTTTTAAGATACCTTGCCATCGGCAAGCGTTACCGCAACTTAAGTAATTCGATTGTGGATGGCAGTTTTTAGAAGAAGTTTCTACGCAATCCATGATGGAGGGTACATAAGCTTCGGCCTGGCCGAACTTACGGCCGTATATACTTGTTTTACTTACAATAAAAAACAACTGAGTAAAGTAGAAAGTCGGGCGGGGCCGACTATATCATTAATAAATATTGTTTGTGGGGTATCAATGGTATAGGTTTGGGGAAAACCCGCATTTTCACATTTAAGAACATTAAGGGGTACATGGGAGTTTTATAACAATCTGAACAGAAATGTGTGATATTAGGAGCTATAGTTGATTCTGAACCTACAGAGTTAGTATGCCACTAATATTGAGTCCATTATTAAACAAAAGATGAAGTCGCTCAATTAGTGTGTGTAAAAAAGCCACATTTCTGAAAATAGGATAATAGATATATGTAAGAGCTACATGTAAGTCCAAATACGATCAGCTCATACATGTACATGTGGAAGCAACAGTGGTTAAGAAATAAGAGTATTATGGCCAAATTTGGGAAAATCGATCGATGCTTATATATAGGAGCAATATCTAAATCTGAACCGATTTCGATGATATTTCCCAGATTTGGTTGATACCACAGAAGGTTACCCTGTGCTAACTTAGAGTAAGATCGGGTACTAAATAATGATATTATGGTCAGAAATAAATTTGTAAGGGTAATTTTTTTTCAAAAACGTGCGATACATATATATGGGAGCTATATCTAAATCTGATTCGATTTAGATTATATTTTGCAGGTTTTGTTGATATTACAGGAGATTACCTTGTGCTAAATGTGAGTAAAATTGGTTTATAAATGAGGCCACTACTGTTAAAAATAAGGTTATAAGGGGCAAATTTTTGAAAATTGGGCGTTACATATATATGGGAGCTATGTCTAAATCTGAACCGATTTGGATGATATTTTGCACATATAGTCTGTACTATCGAACATTATAGTAAGCCAAATTTGAGAAAGATCGGTTGATAAATAGGGGTTTTATAGCCAAATTTCTGAAAATCTGGCGATACATATATATGGGAGCTATACCTAAATCTGAACCGATTTCGATGATTTTTTTCACATATAGTAAGTACTATAGAAAATTAGATTTGGCCAACTTTGAATCAGATCGGTTAATAAATAAGTGAAAGTTGGTCCTTCAAGAGTATCCGAAGGTCAAATTTGGGGATCGGTTTATATGGGGGCTATACATAATTATAGACCGATATGGACCAATTTTTGCATGGTTGTTAGAGACCATATAATAACATCTCGTACCAAATCTGGTCGGTTTATATAGGGGCTATATGTAAAAGTGGCCCGATATGACCCATTTGCTACTTATGCCTAGTTTCAATCCGATTCCTTGTTTCGTTCGGAAGATAGCGTGATTTCCACAGACGGACGGACAGCCGGACAGACAGATGGACATCGCTAGATCGACTCAGAATTTCACCATGACCCAGAATATATACGAGTATACGTTATGGGGTCTTAAATCAATATTTCGATGTGTTACAAACGAAATGACAAAGTTAATATACCCCCCATCCTACACTGAAAAAAATATTGTCGTGAGGTCAAAGATTTCGTGCCTTAAAAGTACGAATGCAAATTTTGCTTAACATGGAAGACGCATTTCTCTAATATAAAGCTGTTTTCCTTGTCCAAAAGCCGATAAACTTTTCAATGAAGTTGTATTGTCCTTATAATTAAGTGATTTCACTTAAAAATGTGTATCATAACATGAAAGAAAAAATGTTTGGGCTAAGGTCAACTTGACTTTAATAATTCAGAAAAATTCTTTAAATTCAATGAAATTGTCTTTAAATTTGTTGTATTTTTACATTTTGACTACAAAGCAAAAAATCGTTCAAATATAAGACATGTTTTTCAACACTTTATTTTAAAGATGTTTTTACTTGCAACATACAACAATTTCTAATAGAAGTCGAGTCTTAATTTGGAAAATAAAGTTGTCGTTAACTCGTTTTTAAAGGACTTTGATAGCATATGAAGAAAAAAAACTGAAATAATTAAAATTTGCTTCCCAGAAGCAAATACACAAAACCCAAATCTAAAAGAGAATTGTGTCTTACACTGAAAAAAAGCATACTCGGTTCCAAAGATTTTGTCTTTACTTTAAAAAATTTGGTATTGATTCCGAGCCAAAGAAGCGGAGAATACAAGTAAGGATACTTTTAAGACACAATTCTCTTTTAAATTTAGGTTTTGTGTACATGCTTCTAGGAAACAAATTTTAATTTTTCGCTTTCTCAGCTTTTTTTTCTTCATATGCTATCAAAGTCCTTTAAAAACGAGTTAACGGCAACTTTATTTTCCAAATTAGGACTCGACTTCCAGTAGAAATAATGCTATGTTTGAAGTAAAAAACTTCTTCAAAATAAAGTTTTGAAAAACATGTCCTATATTTGAATGATTTTTTGCTTTGTAGTCAAGTTGCAAAAAGACAACAAATTTAAAGACAATTTCATTAAATTTAACGAATTTTTCTGAATTATTAAAGTCAAATTGACCTTAGCCTATAAATTTTTTCTTTCATGTTAAGATACCCATTTTTAAGTCAAATCACTTAATTATAAGGACAATATGACTTCATTGAAAAGTTTATCGATTTTTGGATAAGTAAAATAACTTTAATTTAGAGAAATGCGTCTTCTATGCTAAGCAAAATTTGTATTCGTATTTTAAAGACATGAAATCTTTGACCTCACGACAATATATTTTTCAGTGTATCCTTACTTGTATTCACCGCTTCTTTGACTCGGACAAAATCTTTGGAACCGGGCATGCTTTCTTGTCAGTGTATGGTGGAGTGTATTATTAATTTATACTATTGTTTCAATTAAAAATTTTGTTGAATCAATTAAATTTTAAATTGAATATTTTTTAAAACTCAATTAAGACTTTAATTGGAAAAATGTTGGTGAAGTTTTGTTTCTGTGTGGAATAAATTTGTCAGCTGTCCGACAAATGGTTTAACAGGTTGGCTGATAAGTCCCCGGTCTGACACATAGATGGAGTCGCTAGTATTAAATGCATATTATTTTTTATATAGTACCAACCTTCAAATGATTCGTGTCAAAATTTAAGGTCTGTAAGTCAATTAGTTTGTGAGATAGAGCGTCTTTGGTGAAGCAACTTTTGTTATTGTGAAAAAAAAAGGAATTTCGTGTTTTGATGAAATACTGTTTTCTGAAGGGAAAAAATACGGTGGAAACAAAAACTTGGCTTGATAATGAGTTTCCAGACTTTGCACCAGGGAAATCAACAAGAATTGATTGGTATGCAAAATTCAAGCGTGGTGAAATGAGCACGGAGGACGGTGAACGCAGTGGACTCCCGAAAGAGATGATTACCGACGAAAACATCAAAAAAAGCACAAAATGATTTTGAATGACCGTAAAATGAAGTTGATCGAGATAGCAGAGGCCTTAAAGATATCAAAGGTACGTGTTGGTCATATCATTCATCAATATTTGGATATTCGGAAGCTCTGTGCAAAATGGGTGCCGCGCGAGCTCACATTTGACTAAAAACACCAACGTGTTGATGATTCTGAGCGGTGTTTGCAGCTGTTAACTCGTAATACACCCGAGTTTTTCCATCGATATGTGACAATGGATCAAACATGGCTCCATCACTACACTCCTGAGTCCAATCAACAGTCGTCCGAGTGGACAGCGACCGGTGAACCGTCTCCGAAGCGTGGAAAGACTCAAAAGTCCGCTGGCAAAGTAATGGCCTCTGTTTTTTGGGATGCGCATGGAATAATTTTTATCGATTATCTTGGGAAGGGAAAAACCATCAACAGTGACTATTGTATGGTATTATTGGAGCATTTGAAGGTCGAAATCGCGGCAAAACGGCCTCATATGAAGAAGAAATAAGTGTTGTTCCACCAAGACATTGAGAACGATGGCAAAAATTCATGGATTGGGCTTCGAATTGCTTCCCCACCCACCGTATTCTCCAGATCTCGCCCCCAGCGACTTTTTCTTGTTCTCAGACCTCAAAAGGATGCTCGCAGGGAAAAAATTTGGCTGCAATGAAGAGGTGATCGCCGAAAGTGAGGCCTATTTTGAGGCAAAACCGAAGGAGTACTACCAAAATGATATAAACAAATGTGAAGGTCGTTATAATCGTTGTATCGCTCTTGAAGGGAACTATGTTGAATAATAAAAAGAATTTTGACAAAAAAATGTGTTTTTATTTGTTAGACCGGGGACTTATCAGCCAACCTGTTAGAAATGAGGGAAATCTCAAGTTGGTTGGAATTCATGTGAGTCACACTGTAAACACCGTTTTTTTATGCATAGTCATAGACATGTCATAGTAAAATTTATCAAACTGGATTTGATTTTAGGTTAGGTTAGGTTAAAGTGGCAGCCCGATTAAATTTCAGGCTCACTTAGACTATTCAGTCCATTGTGATACCACATTTAACTAAAAGTACCTATTACATATGGGCACTTCTAGTCTTAACCACTGAACCTTCTCTATTATTTACTTTTGTGGAACCAACCAGATTGCTCCAAAAATATTAACAAACTGCTTAAGTTAACGTTTTCCAGGTCAGCCAGTAATCTAAAGCTATATGCTCCTAAAATTCGCTTACGCCTTACACATAAAGCAGGACACTCACACAAGAGGTGTTTAATTGATTCCTTTTCCTCCACATCATGACAGCTTATACAATAGTCATTATACTTTGCACCTATAGTTTTTGAAAATTCGCCTATCAGGCAGCGACCCGTTATAGCAGATATCAGGAGTGATATCTGACGCCTTGAGAACACTAGCATATCTAGTGTGCGGTTTAAGTTTAAATGGGGCCATATTTGCTTGGTGTCGTTACAACCCTTGCAATTTTCCCATCGAATATTGGCCATCATAACAGCCTTCTCACGCAGTAAGAGCTTGCAGGTGGCCAGAGGCATACCAACAGATTCTAGTTCCCCTGAAATATGTAAGGTAGTTCCTAGCCTTGCTAACACATCGCAGTTCCCCGGTATGTTCCTATGGCCAGGCACCCATATTAGGTGAATATTGTACTGCTCAGCCATCTCGTTGAGAGATTTGCGGCAGTCTATGGCCGTTTTCGAGTTAAGGAACACAGAGTCCAAGGATTTTATTGCAGGTTGACTGTCTGAGTATATATTAATGCCAATATTTGATTTGATGTTAACATTCTCTTAAATGAAATTACTTTAATTCAAAGAAATTTGTCTTTAATATTGTATAATTTACGTATCCTAATGTTTAGTTTGCATGATCTTTCCTATCAGAGCAATATTTTTTCAGTGTTTGTTTGTAACACACAGAAGGAGACAAGTTAGACCACTGGATTTACTTAAAGGTGATAATAATAATGGTTTTATATTTTATATTGTTTCAGTATATTTTCTTGTTGTTTTCTGCTGAATTTAGGTCCGGATCTTTATTTTGTTTTGGGCTATATAGATGGGATGATAAATCCTCATTTTGTGCAACATTTAAGTATCCCGACAAGGAATGAATCGACAGTAAATTTCTATTTTTATCGATTATTAAAAAAACCCCGATCCCGTTTAAAATAAACACGTCCGCTTCACCATTTCTATTCAAGCCTATTCAATGTAAACAAACTTATCACATTTGCCGTCTATCAAAATTATCATCTTTCCATTCATATATCTAACATTCGATTTCTATTGACTTACATTACTCATTGTCAAATGAAAGGTGGAAATACAGAACACTATTTTTTTCCGATCGAGCCGAGAAACCGTCAAAGATCTTTTAACAACTGAACTTTTCGATATACGGCCAAACTAACAGCAATATTCTATGGGTATTCTATTTGTGAATGAATGTATGTCATTTGAAATTTAATCACTCGAACAACCACTACATATTTTGCAAAGGCATATTGGTTTTGTTTATAATCTTATCGCTATTGTCGTATACTTTTGTATACAATAGGGGTGCTCTCGTAATTTTGTACCTTTGCCGTGGGTACACTCCAAAGTGCACGTGGATTTTTGAATTTTTGAAAATATTTTAGGTCAAACGTTTGGGAAAATATCACAAAATTTAAATTCACACTGAATTCGGATCACACCCTAAGAAGTGATGCAAATTCAGTGCAACGCACAGTGGTCGATCCCATTGATCAAAAATAAAAAATCAAAGTTAGAAGTTCGTCAAAAAGTGTGGCAACACTGTTTCTTATGCAAACAAGGTTTTAAAATTTAAATTTGTATTTGCACGTACGCAGTTGAATTTTGCAGTGTTAAAAAATATAAAATTAAGTGCAACTTAAAATAAATAAAACAACAGAAGAAAAACTTCTATCGAAATGAATATTGAATTAAATGGTGTTAACTATATTTTAAAATAATAACAATGTATAAAACTTGTTTTAAATTTGTTATAAAATTAATATTTTGCCGTCTCATTGTTACGTGTTTGTTCATCCATATATGTAAATTTTAACTTGAGTTTTAGTTGTGACCCCCCCCCCCCCCCCTGAATCCACAATGGGATTTTTTTATGGTTTATTAGTTAATATTTCAAGATTATAAATTAATAAAATCAGCTGCTTTCTTTTGCCCCACTTTGTGTTATCTCCCAATACCGAAGTGGTCTTGTTTTGTCTATATCCAAATCTGAATTTTTGTGTGGTGTTTGTTAACTCTAGTTTACACTGAAAATGTACATTTGATGACTTCGAAAATGAAGGTTCAAATTTTTTGTATGGAACCTTTTTTATACCCTCCACCATAGGATTGGGGGTATATTAACTTTGTCATTCCGTTTGTAACACATCGAAATATTGCTCTAAGACCCATAAAGTATATATATTCTGGGTCGTGGTGAAATTCTGAGTCGATCTAAGCATGTCCGTCCGTCCTAAGACCCCATAAAGTATATATATTCTGGGTCGTGGTGAAATTCTAAGTCGATCTAAGCATGTCCGTCCGTCTGTTGAAATCACGCTAACTTCCGAACGAAACAAGTTGTTTGATGTAGGTCGGATGGTATTGCAAATGGGCCATATCGGTCCACTTTTACGTATAGCCCCCATATAAACGGACCCCCAAAGTTGGCTTGCGATTGCTCTAAGAGAAGCAAATTTCATCCGATCCGGCTGAAATTTGGTACATGGTGTTGGTATATAATCTCTAACAACCATGCAAAAATTGGCCTGTATCGGTCCATAATTACATATAGCCCCCATATAACATAAACGGACCCTCAGATTTGGCTTGCGGAACCTCTAACAGAAGCATATTTCATCCGATGCGGCTGAAATTTGGTACATGGTGTTGGTATATAATCTCTATCAACCATGCAAAAATTGGTCCACATCGGTCCATAATTATATATAGCCCCCATATAAACCGATCCCCAAATTTGGCTTGCGGAGCCTCAAAGAGAAGCAAATTTCATCCGATCTCGCTAAAATTTGGTACATGGTGTTAGTATATGGTCTCTAACAACCACGCAAACATTGGTCCACATCGGTCCATAATTATATATAGCCCCCATACAAACCGATCCCCAGATTTGGCTTGCGGAGCCTCTAAGAGAAGCAAATTTCATTCGATCCGGCTGAAATTCGGTACATGGTGTTAGTATATGGTCTCTAACAACCAGGCAAAAATTGGTCCACATCGGTCCATAATTATATATAGCCCCCATATAAACCGATCCCCCGATTTGGCTTGCAGAGCCTCTAAGAGAAGCAAATTTCATCCGATCCGGCTGAAATTTGGTACATGGTGTTGGTATATAATCTCTAACAACCATGCAAAAATTGGCCCGTATCGGTCCATAATTACATATAGCCCCCATATAACATAAACGGACCCTCAGATTTGGCTTGCGGAACCTCTAACAGAAGCATATTTCATCCGATGCGGCTGAAATTTGGTACATGGTGTTGGTATATAATCTCTATCAACCATGCAAAAATTGGTCCACATCGGTCCATAATTATATATAGCCCCCATATAAACCGATCCCCAAATTTGGCTTGCGGAACCTCTAACAGAAGCATATTTCATCCGATGCGGCTGAAATTTGGTACATGGTGTTGGTATATAATCTCTAACAACCATGCAAAAATTGGTCCACATCGGTCCATAATTATATATAGCCCCCATATAAACCGATCCCCAAATTTGGCTTGCGGAGCCTCAAAGAGAAGCAAATTTCAACCGATCTCGCTAAAATTTGGTACATGGTGTTAGTATATGGTCTCTAACAACCACGCAAACATTGGTCCACATCGGTCCATAATTATATATAGCCCCCATATAAACTAATCCCCAGATTTGGCTTGCGGAGCAGCGTTGCCAATTTAGCTTTTTTCCCGCTAGATTTGGCTTTTTTTGAAGACGTTTAGCGGGGAAAAAATGCATTTAGCTTTTAGCCTTTTTTCTGGCTTTTTTTCATGACCCTTTTAGCTATTTTTGGCTTTTTTATTTTCGACATGTTCCTATTGAAATATGAAATAATTCGAAGCTCAATTGAAGCATTAATAATTATTCCAGCCATTATCCGGGCATTTTTGGAGCAAATACACCTTGTTGTAAAGTTTTTTCCTCGTATTCGTAAAAGTTATCGTAAACTTTAAATCTACTATTACCATACAAATTCCTTATATAAACTGTCAGTAAATTATTAGGAATATTAGCATTTGACTCGTTTATCCTTTTCATGTTATTATAATATTCTAAATTTATTATGATATTACTAAACTAAAATAGTAGATGTGAATTGCTTTGTACACTAAAAAACATTGTCGTGAGGCCAAAGATTTCATGTCCTTAAAATACGTCCGCGAATTTTGGTTATAATAGCATTTGTGAATTTCTCTTATATAAACTTTTTTCCTTGTCCAAAAGCCGATAAAGTCGTTTTGTCCTTATAGTTAATTGATTTAACTTAAAAGTGGGTATCTTTACATGAAAGAAGGCTAGGGTCAATTCTACAAAATTCTTAAAATTAATGAAATAGTCTTTAAATTTGTGGAGTTTTTGTATCTTGACCACAAACCAAAATAGGGCTCAAAAATAGAAGAGGGTTTTCAACATTTTATTTTAAAAACGTATATATAGAATAATTTCTACTTAGAGTCTGAATTTGGAAATTTAAGTTTTCGTTAGCACGTTTTTAAAGCACTGTGGTAGTTCATGAATAAAAAGCTGAAAAAACGAATAAGTTCAAATTTGACTCGGAATCAATACCAAAATCATTAGTGTTCAAAATCTTTGGAACCGAACATAGAAATAATATAATAATAATAAATAAAATAATAATAATAAAGTTTTGAATGTGGTATTATTTTTTTAAAATAAAAATATGCAATAAAAAAATTCGTAGTGATAGGATCAAAAAATCTGCTATTTATTAAAGGAATGGATTTACATTTACGAAAATTGGACAACAATAGGTTTGTAGGGAAATTTTTGAATAAAAGTTATTCAGTATAAACTTGCAAGATAGTTAGAATGGGTTTTATTCTCTTGGGAAATATTAGGAGAAGTGTACTCGTTCACGAATTTATCATTAATTCAGTTAAAATGAAATATGTTGATATTTTCGAATGCAGTTCTATGTGACATTGTGCAATATATCGCACATTTGACTTGTTGATGATTAACCAGCTGATAAGTGCAAGTTTACTGGGAAAAATGTTTTTACTAGGAAATATAAACGAAGGACTTCCAGTAAAAATTTGTGATAGTAATCCATATGTATCGAGTACGCAAACAGAGCTAATATGACTTAGATTTTCTTGCGGTCTCACAGAAATGGAAATAAAATGAATACAATTAAAATAATATGCATTTTAAGTGAAATAAAGCCTTTAAATTTGTTAAATTTCAATCAAAAACGTGACTTTTGATACAAAAAAATTTAGCTTTTTTTCTAGCTATTTTTTTAAATTTTTTAGCTTTTTTTGGCTAGTTTTTTGGACAAATCTAGCGGTTTTTGGTGAAACAATTCTGGCAACGCTGTTGCGGAGTCTCCAAGAGAAGCAAATTTCACCCGATCCGGCTGAAATTTGGTACATGGTTTTGGTATGTACTCCCTAAAAGCCATTCTAAAATTGGTCCATATCGGTCCATAATTATATATAGCCCCCATATAAACCGTTCTCCAGATTTGACCTCCGGAGCCTTTTGGAGGAGCAAAATTCATCCGATCCCGTTCAAATTTGGAACGTGGTGTTAGTATATGGCCGCTAACAACAATACCGAAATTGGTCTATATTTATATATAGCCTATCTCCAATCACAAAACATTGGTCCACATCGGTTCATAATCATGGTTGCCACTCGAGCCGAAAATAATTTAACTAAATTTTATTTCTATAGAAAATTTTGTCAAAATTTTATTTCTATAGAAAATTTTGTCAAAATTTTATTTCTATAGAACATTTTGTTAAAATTTTATTTCTATAGAAAATTTTGTTAACATTTCATTTCTATAGAAAATGTTGTCAAAACTTTATTTCTATAGAAAGTGTGGCATTTTTTACAAATTCGTCAAATAAAATACGATGAGAATGGAAAACAGACGAAGCAAATAAAAGTTGCACTAAATAAAGAAAAATTGATAGAGATTTTATTGGATTGGTCACACTCACAACGTGTTTGCCCGTCTCCATTCATGTCATTTGTATTTCAACTTAAAACAAGTATATACGGCCAGGCCGAATCTTATGTACCCTCCACCATGGATTGCGTAGAAACTTCTACGAAAGACTGTCATCCACAAATTTCAACTCACTCCGATGAAATTTGCTCCTCCAAGTGGCTCCAAAACCAAATCTCGGGATCGCTTTATATGGGGGCTATAAATGATTATGGACTGATATGGACCACTTTTGGCATGGTTGTTAAATATCATATACTACCACCACGTACCAAATTTCAACCAGATCGGATGAATTTTGCTTCTCCAAAAGGCACCGGCATCTGGCGATCGGTTTATATGGGAGCTATATATAATTATGGACTGATATAAACCAATTCCTGCATGGTTGGTGGATACCATATACTAACATCACATACCAAATTTCAACCGAATCGGATGAATTTTGCTCTTCCAAGGTGCTCCGGAAGTCAAATCGGGGGATCGGTTTATATTGGACCTATATCTAATTATGGACCGATATCGACCAATTTTTGCATGGGTATTTGAGGCCATATATTAACATCACGTACCAAATTTCAACTGAATCAGATGAATTTTGGTCTTCCAAGAGGCTCCGGAGGTCAAATCTGGGGATCGGTTTATATGGGGGCTATATATAATTATGGACCGATATGGACCAATTTTTGCATGGTCATTAGAGACCATATACTAACATCATGTACCAAATTTCAGCCGGATCGGATGAAATTTGTTTCTCTTAGAGGCTCTGCAAGCCAAATCGGGGGATCGGTTTATATGGGGGCTATATATAATTATGGACCGATGTGGACCAATTTTTGCCTGGTTGTTAGAGACCATATACTAACACCATGTACCGAATTTCAGCCGGATGGAATGAAATTTGCTTCTCTTAGAGGCCTCGCAAACCAAATTTGGGGGTCCGTTTATATGGGGGCTATACTTAAAAGTGGACTGATATGGACCAATTTTTGCATGGTTGTTAGAGACCATATACTAACACCATGTACCAAATTTCAACCGGATCGGATGAAATTTGCTTCTCTTATAGGCCTCGCAAACCAAATTTGGGGGTCCGTTTATATGGGGGCTATACGTAAAAGTGGACCGATATGGCCCATTTGCAATACCATCCGACCTACATCAATAACAACTACTTGTGCCAAGTTTCAAGTCGATAGCTTGTTTCGTTCGGAAGTTAGCGTGATTTCAACAGACGGACGGACGGACGGACATGCTCAGATCGACTCAGAATTTCACCACGACCCAGAATATATATACTTTATGGGGTCTTAGAGCAATATTTCGATGTGTTACAAACAGAATGACAAAGTTAATATACCCCCAATCCTATGGTGGAGGGTATAAAAAAATGCTGAATTGAATTCATATATGGAATGATTTATTGATCTTTTCTCATACATGTGAGCGATGAATTTAACATGGCTTGTCATAGGACGAAAGTCCTCCATTTCAACAGCCGGTGCACTGAATTTGCATCACTTCTTTAGGTGTGATCCGAATTCAATGTTTTGGATGTAAATTAGAAAATTCTGTGATATTTTGACAAATAAATAATTTTTATGATTGTTTATAATTTTTAATGGATTCTAACTCTTGTCTTAAACGTTTGAGCTCAAATATTTTCAAAAATTCACAATTTTAGCATTTTTTTTCGACAAAATTTAAATAATTTGTACAATTTTATGAATTCTTAAACTGTTTTTAACCAATTTGAAAAAAAAAATTAAAATTACCCATCAAAAATATGAAAAAGCCATGTTATAAAAAATTGAATGAAAATAACTTCCTGTGTAATTAAAATAAAGAACATCAATGGGAGTACATCTTCTGAAAGTGCTTTTAAAGTTGCACCTTTGGAAGAACTTCCAAATTTGTTTTGCTGGGTATTTTAAAGAAACCCAGCAAAAAAAGCGTCGCCAAAAATGTAATGAAAATTTTCTTTTTGGATCCGGAAGTAGTACAAAATTCACACAGAAGCGATGAATTTAACATGGGCTTATCATAGGACGGACGTCGACCATTTCAACAGCCGTTGCACTGAATTTGCATAACTTCTTTAGGTGTGATCCGAATTCAATGTTTTGGATGTAAATTAAAAAAATTCTGTGATATTTTGTCAAATAAATAATTTTTATAATTTTGTATGATTTTTAATGGATTCTAACGCTTGTCTGAAACGTTTGGATTTAGCATTTTTTCGACAAAATTTAAATGATTTGTACCATTGTAGGAATTCTTTCTCTTTTTTTAACCTATTTGAAACAAAAAAAGTTAAAATGAAACTAAGTAAATTATTTTCGATAAATTCAAGGAAATTTATTAGACATAATTCAGTTTTTTCACTTGTTAAAGAAAATGTCGAAGTTTGAAAGAAAAAATTGGAGTTAAAAATTGCAAACATGTCTTTAGTACCATACGAAGTTCATGATGGGCTAATTACTGGTAAATTTTACAAATTTTAAGAAATTCTGAACTATTTTGTGGGAGACCCGAATTTAGTTAATCTTTATACTTCCTTTGCGTATAATTTTTTCCTCTATTTTAGTTTTATTAACTAACGTACGCAAAAAATTATTAACGCCAGGGAAACTTTATTAAAACGTAATAATTCCATGAACTAAAATAGAATTAAATCAGCTTTAGTGAAATATAGGGTTCACTTTTTTTGAGTGCAAAATCAGGTGCCGGAAATTTTAAAGTGATCAGTAAATAAATAATGGTATGGACATATTTGTGAAAATCGAGAGATAAGTAGGTATATATGGGGGAACTCTGTACAAATCTAATCTAATGTTTTTGACATTTTAAAGGATAGTGAGAGACCATATGGCATTGATAAGTGCCCAATTTCAATAACATCGGTAATCTGGTGTTATACAGATATGTGCTACTTGTGCTAGATTTTACACCTACATAACTAGTATACAACTATAATTGAGTCAGTTAGTAGGAACGAAGTAGAAAGTCGGGCGGATCCTAAACCATTTTTACTGAATTAGTCAACATAAGCATTTGTGGGCTTTCATTAAAATAGGTTTGGGAAAGAAACTGCATTTCCTTATTTAAGAAAATTAAGTGTTACATGTTTATGGAAGCTTTATATCAGTCTGAACAGAAACGCCTGATATTAGGAGGTATACTTGACTTTACACCTATAGAGTTAGTAGGCCACTAATATTGCGTCCGTTATTAACAAGTGAGTAAAGTAGAAAGTTGGGCGGGGCCGATTATATCGTACCCTAAACAACACTACTGAATTAGTAAACATAAGAATTTGTGGGGTAACATTGAAATAGGTTTGAGAGATAAACCGCATTTCCATATTTAAGAACATTAAGGGGGTACAGTTTTATAGCAGAAATGTCTGATATTATGTATATTTGTAGCTATAGTTGATTTTAGTATATACATAATATTGGAAATCGCTCAATAAATGTGGGTAATAAATCAGAATTCGTAAAAACCGGGCTATATTATTACGTAAGAGTTACATCGGATAATACATACAAATTTGAAACTTGAGTAGCATTGGTTAATAAAGGGGAGAATTACGGCCACATTTGGGGAAATCGAGCGATGTGCATACATGGGAGCTATATAGAAATCTGAACCGATTTGAATGATATTTGGCAGGTTTGGTTGACACCACAGAAGGTTACTGTGTGCTAAATTTGAGGAAGATCGGATAAAAAATAAGGCTATTAAGACCAAATTTTCCAAAATCGGGCGATACATACATATGGGAGCTATAGCTAAATCTGGACCAATTTCGATGATTTTTTGCACATATAATAAGTACTACAGAAAATTAGATTTGGCCAACCTTGAGTAAGATCGGTTGATAAATAAGGGTAGTAAATAAGCGTAATATGACCCCATTTGTTGATATCGGGCGATACATATATATGGGAGCTATATCTAAATTTGGTCCGATTTTTTCCAAATTCAATAGCAAAAAAATACCACATACCAAATTTCATCGAAATCGGTTATTAAGTGCGACCGGAATCCTGCGAACAACAAATACATGGACAGACGGACACCAAGGGCTAGATCGACTCAGGAGGTGATTCTTAGTAGATCGGAATATATTTTATGGGGTCTAAAATCAATATTTCAGGTAGGCACAATTTTTGGCAGATCAAAGTTATTATACCCTGACTACTATGTAGGGCATAAAAAAGAGAAAATCACTCAATTATTGTAGCTAATTTCGCTTTGGTTCTAAGACTTATTTTGAGGATTTTTCATCTTTGATTTAAATTTTCTTTTTATACCCTAAACCACATAGTGGTCAGGGTATAATAAGTTTGATCGGCCAAAAAAATGTGCCTACCAGAAATATTGCCCGACCGCCCGACTTTCTACTTTACTTACTTGTTTTCGTTAAATTTAAAAAATTTTACAAAACAAAAATGGTTCTAAGTACTTTATTATCATAAAACATGAATATGCAACGTATATAACTTAGAATATAAATTTGTATTACGACCACGGTTGCCACAGTTGGTAGAATTCTACCCAAATTAGTAATATTTTTTTGTTAAATCTTTATAAAAATAACATTTTGGAAAAAGTTTCTATAAACAAATTTTTGTGAGAAATTTTTCTATAGAAAAAAAAATTTTGACAATAATTCCATAGAAATAAAGTTTTGAGACAAAATTCCACAGAAATAAAATTTTGAGAATTTTTTTTTAGAAATAATATTTTGAAAAAAATTTCTATAGAATTACAATTTTGACAAAATTTTCTATAGAAATAAAATGTTGACAAAATTTTCTACAGGAATAAAGTTTACCACACATTGTTAAAGATCAAGCCTTGCCGGCTTCTAATTTCCTCCTCTAGAGCCTCCAAAATGTAAAAATTATTACAAATTGTGTTGAGTGAAAATGTCCTACATTGTGGCAAGACGCTAAATATTAGAAAACCCCTACATATAGGGAATTTCCCCTTCTTCTAGCCGTGTTGATATTGCACCTACGGAGTTAGTATGCCACTAATATTGAGCCCATTATTAAAAAAGAGAAAATCGTTAAATTAGTGAGGGTAATAAATACAAATTTGTAAAAATCGAGCACTATTCTTATGTAAAAACTACAAGTACGTATAAATACGATCGGTTAGTATATCAAAATTTGAAATTTGAGTAACATTGGTTAATAAATAAGAGTACTATGGCCAAATTTGGGAAACTCGAGCGATGCATATATATGGAAGCTATATCTGAATCTGAACCAATTTGCATAATATTTTGCGGGTTTGATTAATACCACAAAAGGTTACCTTGTGCAAGATTTGAGTAAGATCAGTTAAGAAATGAGGCCTGTATGGTCAAACATAAGGTTATTAGGGGCGAATTTTTCAAAATCGGGTGATACATATATGGGAGCTATATCTACATCTGAACCAATTTCGATGAAATTTTGCAAATATAGTTAGTACTATCGGTTCAGAGCTATATCTAAATCTGAACCGATTTCGATGATTTTTTGCACATATAGTTAGTGCTATAGAAGACTACATTTAGCCAAATTTGGGTAAGATCGGTTGATAAATAAGGGTTTTATGGCCAAATTTAGAAAAATCGGGCGGTACATATATATATGGAGCTATAGCTAAATCTGAACCGATTTCGATGATTTTTTGCACATATAGTTAGTGCTATAGAAGATTATATTTAGCCAACTTTGAGTAAGATCGGTTGATAAATAAAGGTTTTGTGGCCAAATTTGGGAAAATCGGGCGATACATATATATGAGAGCTATATCTAAATTTGAACCGATTTGGATGAAATTTTGCAGACTAGAAGGGCGATGGAAAAGATTACCTTTTGCCAAATTTGGAGACGATCCGTTTGAAAAAACGCGCAACGTGACCCCATTTGTCGAAATCGGGCGATACATATATATGGGAGCTATATCTAAATTTGATCTGATTTCTTCCAAATTCAATAGCGTTCGTCCTTGTGCCCAAAAAACTCCCTGTACCAAATGTCATAAAATTCGGTTAATAATTGCGACCGGAATCCTGTGAACAACAAATACATGGACAGACGGACGGACGGACACCAAGCGCTAGATCGACTCAGGAGGTGATTCTGAGTCGATCGGTATATATTTTATGGGTCTAAAATCAATTTTTCTGGTAGGCACATTTTTTGGCCGATCAAACTTATTATACCCTGACCACTATGTGGTTTAGGGTATAAATATAGTAGGGAAAATTTTTTGGGAATGTATAGGAAAGTGGGGAACTTTTTTTGTCCTTGTAGGGTAAACCGAACATTTTCCCTAGCAACATTGACTATGAGCTATAGTCAGATTGACACAAAGCACCCATAGATATGTACCCCTTAATTTTCTTAAATATGCAACTGCGGTTTATCTCCCAGACCTATATGTTACCCCACAAATGCTTATGATTACTAATTCTGTAATGGTGGTTTAGGGTATGATATAGTCGGCCCCGCCCGACTTTCTACTTTACTTACTTGTTTTTGGAATTAAGAAAACAGTTTTCACTTTTAACTATCTCACGAAAAAACAAGTATATATGGCCGTAAGTTCGGCCAGGCCGAACCTTATGTACCCTCCACCATGGATTGCGTAGAAACTTATACGAAAAACTATCATCCACAATCGAATTACTTGGGTTGTGGTATCTTAAATCGTTTTCTAAATTGTGAGTTAGTCCATACGTGGTATATATTAGACAAAAAAGGTATGTGTAGGTAAGTCTACAAATAATTACGAATCGATATGGACTTTTGCACGGTACGTAGAGAGCCAGAATTGAAATATGGGGGTGTCTTATATGGGGGCTATATACAATTATGAACTTGATATGGACCAATTTTTGTGTGATTGGGAATCGATTTATCTGAGGGCTATATATAACTATAGACCGATATGGACCTTGTTAGGCATGGTTGTTAACGGCCATATACTAGCACAATGTACAACATTTCAACTGACTGCATGACTGTTAGAGACCATATACTAAGTACCAAATTTCAGCCGGATCGGATGAAATTTGCTTCTCTTAGAGCAATCGCAAGCCAAATCTGAGCGTCGGTTTGTATGGAGGCTATACGTAAAAATGGGCCGATATGGCTCATGTGCAATACCATCCGACCTACATCAATAACAACTACTTGTGCCAAGTTTCAAGTCCATAGCTTGTTTCGTTCGGAAGTTTGCGTTATTTCAACAGACGGACGGACATGGTCAGAACGACTCTGAATTTCACGTCGTAGAGCAATATTTCGATGTGTTACAAACGGAATGACAAAGTTAATATACCTTCATCCTATGGTGGAGGGTATAAAAATATATCACCAAAATATTTCAAATTAAAAAAATGATTGAAGTTAAATTTTTTTTCAAATAATAAATAAACTGTTTAATCAACACAAAAACATTAAGTTAATTAACTCAACGATTGAAAATGTACAAATTTTTAATTAAAAAATTTATCGATGCAATTAACTTTTAAAT
The DNA here is from genome assembly GCF_050003625.1 of Haematobia irritans. Taxonomy (NCBI): domain Eukaryota; kingdom Metazoa; phylum Arthropoda; class Insecta; order Diptera; family Muscidae; genus Haematobia; species Haematobia irritans. Next base: position 89,337,656 of record NC_134399.1, read on the forward strand.
CATACTCGGAAGACATAGCCATTTAAAAAAGTTTTAATGAAAAATTTATTTTAAACAATCAATTGTTAATCAAACTAAAAACACTTAGTCAATTCAGAAAGTAATTGAAAGTATTTACTTTTTTAATAAAAAAATTACTTGTGTTTTGCAAACAACATCAATAAAGTTTTTAATTGAATCAATTAATTGAAATTTGCTAATGAAATCAATTAATGTTTTAATTAAGTACTTTTTATGCCCAATTAAAACTGTGATTAGTACTCTCATTTTCGTTATTGAAGATATTTCAATTAAAAAAATTAATTGGATCAGTTAATTTCGTGATTGAACAAAAAAATTTTTTTTGGTGCTGTTATAATTTAGATATTTATAAACAATTATTAATATCTATGTCGCAATTTTAATATTATTGATCCTATAAATAAATCTAGACACGTCCCTTACAAATGTTTGTATTTTTAAGAAGCAAGATTTTTAGCTCGGAATCACTACCAAAATCCTTACGGGAAGGTCAAAATATTTGGTTCCAAGTAAACTGTTTTTTGAGTGTGGTTATGCATTTCTTATGCGCACAGAAGTTAAGCCGGCAAGCACCTCTCACGAGATTTTTCCATAAGCCAGGCATTGCAAGTTTTTCCGTTAAGTACGATGTTATTGAGTTTTTTTATAATGCAACAAGAATTTTTGTCTTAGGATTATCTTACGAATGTAATTTTCCACTTCAGCGCCATCTTAAGTTTATGCCAAGCATTTCTATTTTGTGTGCACTGCGTTACCAGCAAAACATTGCTTATCAAAGACAACAACTATAATCTATAATTTTAGATTTGGATTCAAAAAGCTTGGGACTATAACACTATTAAATCTGACTTGTTTTCAAAGTTACATAAAGCACTATAAATTTGAAATCTTTGAATTGTTTTAATTTAAATGCATATTGTAATACATAATTGAGGGAATTCAAGTGAAGGCGCAATAAAAATGTGAAAAAATTCTTAAAAATATGTTGACTATCAAAGACTGTTATTGATTAGTGACTTATTCAGTCGCTTGGTGTCGATGTACTAACCCAGAACAAAATGCCTAGCCCAACAAGCAAAGAAAATGTTTTTATTGGATCCGGAAGTGAGTCAAAATTGGCTCAGCAGCCATGAATTTCATCTTTCCCGATGCATTGATTTCGCTTTATACCCACCAAAAACTGGGTTACCACTAATGATTCTTCCAGAATTACCGGTAATCTAAAACTTACTGTTTGCAGCAGTACTGGGAATTTGAAAATAATAAGTTACTTTTGGTTAATGGGTTACCATCGCCACAGTTGGTGGAATTCTACCACTATTGGTAAAACTGTTTGGTAGATGTTTTGGTAGATTTTGCAAAATATTACTCTCCAATTGAGAGTTGATTCACAAATTTTCTATAGAAATAAAATTTTGACAAAATTTTCTATAGCAATAAAGTTTTGGCAAAATTTTCTATAGAAATCAAATTTGCACAAAGTTTTTCCGTAATTCCGAAACGTGCGTCCATCCAACCATCTTGCAGTCTATTGTGCTATGCCCAAATAAATTTGACAAATATTTTTTTCCTCTATTGGTTAAGCTACACCCAGAAAAAAGTGACCCCTTCTATAAGTTAAAATGAACTCATTGTGAAAAACGTTGAACTTCGTATAGCGCCAAAGACATTTTTATTTGTTCGTAGAAATTAGGTATAATGGATTCCATATATTAGTTAACGTTTTCCTATATTTATGTACCACTATCCTACAGAATGAAAAAAATTTAACTGAATTGAATTCATATATGGAATGATTTTATTGAACTTTTTTTCATTCATTTGGACAAATCTTACATATTTGTGGTAAAACTTTTACTTCATAATTAGAACTGCTTACCTTCGTTTTTAAATACAATTTTATTTATTTATATAAGCAATTTTATCTTCAATAAAAGACATGTTTTATTAATATATTGAATACATTTATTAAGAATCAACGACATCGACTGTTATTGAAATATTTGTTTATTATTCCACTATTTCCAATTTCCATGTGAAATTATCAACTGTAAACCGCACTTTTTCTTCTTTTGTACTTTTCACTTTTAATAAGTTGCTGCCTAACGATTTTGTCCTCCTTTTACAATTTCAATACCTTCACCCTCAAAAAAAAAAAAAAATCGCTTCTTTAACATATGTTCCAAACATATTTTGCAGGAAGCACATATATTATTGGATACTGCCGAAATATTAATATGTTTGTTTTATGTGAACATATTATATGTTTGGAAGCATTTTGAGCCCAAAAAATTATATGCTTGGAAGAATTTTCCCCAAAGAAGATTGTGATCATTCCCTCAAATAATTTTCACTTCCACGAAATTTTTAGTTCTTGGCACCTTTTTCTGTAATACAAATAATGTTGAAGAAATTATTCAATTTTATAATTTTTTTTTTAATTTTACCTTTCGCCTGGACGGAGAATCGAACCGAGGCCCATACGTTTGTAAGCCAACACACTATCCACTGGGCTATGTAGTAGTTATAGTCACCAGTAGACAATTATCGTTACAAGTTACATTTATATAGCATACTTTGCAGCGCCCACGAGCCCATGCAAACATAACATTATTTAAAAGAAACATACATTTGATGGCCACGTGGAGCAGTGGTTAGCATGTCTGCCTTGCATGCAAAGGGTCGTGGGTTCAATTCCTGCTCCGAACCAATTTTTTTTTTTGCAATTTAGTCATTTATACTATATTAAATTTTTATAATGAAACTTCGAAATGTGGGTTATTAAAAATTTACAGTCCCCACATACATAAAATTCTCCTCTCAAGGTGAAAACACATGCTGTTTTTTTTCAAATCTCTATGCTCTTGGTTCCGAATGTCTATTCTCTTTACTCCGAATACTTATTCTAATATTCAAATTAAATAATATTTAGACTTAAGCATATAAAATTTTTGGCCTTATCATAAATCAGTTTTTCGAAACAACATACAACCGTTTCACAGAAATTGTAAACATATATATGTTTGCTCGAAATTTGTAAATTTATATATGTTTACATTCACACATATTATTTTTATGAAACATTCATACCCCAAACATAATATATTTTAACATATTAACATATGTGTCCCAAACATTTAGTGTTAGTTTAGGAACATTACATGTTGGCACTTAAATATATTGTGTTTAAAAATTGTGTCCGAAACACATTTTGTTTATATCGGAACATATGAAAAACATATTTTTCTAACAGTTATAAATATAAAAAATCATAAACCATTTTTGTGACAAAAGGTTAGCGTCACTGAATATTACCTGATAATTGAAGATTCCAAAATGAAGACAAATGAAAGGGTTGTTATTCTGCTGGTGTTTTCTTTCTTTATACACCATCACGAACATTGATAGATTTATTTTCAAAAACACGAAAAATTTTCTCACTAATTTAAAATAACAAATATTTTATATATTTTATTTGTTATTTATTATATTATTTTACCATATTATTTTTTAACAATATCTCCGTATACCACAACAACGCGATTCCAACTAAAAAAACAACCCACGCGCAAACATATCGATTCCACCCACGCGCAAACACAAAAGATGACAGGTATCGATTACAGGTAGACAATAGAAATATAGGAAAATTTCCTATATTCTAACAAGAGCGTTTCCTTAAGTTTTGAAAGGATTGCATACTTCTTAGTACGAATGAACTAAAATATTTTTCTATGCCTAGTGTTGTTCGTATGTATGAAAAACTTTCTATTATAAAGGAAGTCGCAATTATCATTTTATAGGAAATTTTACTAATTTTGAGGAAACTTGGTTTTAGTTCGGATTTTGTTTATTTTAACGAATGCTTTGTTATCGGTGAATAAAATTTTCTTGTTCAGTAGTAAATTCTTATACCCAGCGAAGAAAATAGTATGAGTAAAATTCCATGCCTTATTCTAGTTAATGAACTATTCCTAACTGCTTACAATTTAGGAGTTTTTTACTGAAACGAGTAAATTTTATTATTTCTCACAAAAATTTACCTTAATGGAAATAAAATGGATAAACTATATTGATGAAAATTTTTTCCTTTAGTTTCGAAGGCACTTTTTTCTGGGTGTACTCTTGTAATTTAGTCAACACAATGGTTTTAAAGCTGAGATCAAAACAACAAATATGATTGAAGTACAAACCAACAATAAAAAACAAATCACGAAAGAAATAAAATTTTCACAAAATTTTCTATAGAAATAAAATTTTGACAAAATTTTATCTATATATAAAATTTGGACAAAAATTTCCCTAGAAATAAAATTTTGACAAAATTTTCTACATAAATAAAATGTTGACAAAATTTTCTATAGAAATCAAATTTTGACAAAATTTTCTATAGAAATAAAATTTTGACAAATTTTTCTCTAGAAATAAAATAGAAATACACAATAATAAAACATAGAAATAAAATTTTGACAAAATTTTCTATACAAATATTGAAAATTTTTTTTCTAGATATAAAATTTGGACAAAAATTTCTCTAGAAATAAAATTTTGACAAATTTTTCTACATAAATAACATTTTGGAAAAATTTTCTAAAGAAATCAAATTTGGACAAAATTTTCTATAGAAATACAATTTTGACAAAATTTTCTCTAGAAATAAAATTTTGACAAAATTTTCTCTAGAAATAAGATTTGGACAAATTTTTCTCTGGAAATAATATAGAAATAATATTTTAGCAATATTTTCTATAGAAATAAAATGTTAAAAAAACTTTCCCTAAAAATAAAATGTTGACAAAAATTTCTTTTGAAATAAAATTTTGACAAAATTTTCTATAGAAATAAAATGTTGACAAAATTTTCTATAGAAATAAAATGTTGACAAAATTTTGTATAGAAATAAAATTTTGACAAAATTTTTTCTAGAAATAAAATTTTGACAAAAATTTCTATAGAAATAAAATTTGGACAAAGTTTTTTCTAGAAAAAAATTTTAACACAATTTTCTATATAAATAAAATTTTGACAACATTTTTTATAGAAATATAATTTTGACAAAAGTTTCTATAGGAATACAATTTTGACAAAATTTTCTATAGAAAATAATTTTGACAACATTTTCTACATAAATAAAATTTTGACAAAATTTTGTATAGAACTAAAATGTTGATATAACATTCTCTGAAAATAAAATTTTGACAAAATTTTTTATAGAAATAAATGTTGACAAAATTTTCTTTAGAAATAAAATTTTGACAAACTTTTCGATTGAAATAAAATTTTGTCAAAATTTTCTATAGAACTAAAATATTGATATAACATTCTCTGAAAATAAAATTTTGACAACATTTTTTATAGAAATAAAATTTTGACAAAATTTTCTTTAGAAGTAAAATTTTGACAAACTTTTCTATGGAAATAAAATTTTGTCAAAATTTTCTATAGAACTAAAATGTTGATATAACATTCTCTGAAAATAAAATTTGGACAAAAATTTTTATAGAAATAAATGTTGACAAAATTTTCTTTAGAAATAAAACTTTGACAAACTTTTCTATTGAAATAAAATTTTGTCAAAATTTTCTATAGAACTAAAATATTGGTATAACATTCTCTGAAAATAAAATTTTGACAACATTTTTTATAGAAATAAATGTTGACAAAATTTTCTTTAGAAATAAAATTTTGACAAACTTTTCTATTGAAATAAAATTTTGTCAAAATTTTTTATAGAACTAAAATGTTGATATAACATTCTCTGAAAATAAAATTTTGTATAGAAATAAAATTTTGACAAAATTTTCTTAAGAAATAAAATTTTGACAAACTTTTCTATGGAAATAAAATTTTCTCTAGAAATAATATAGAAATAGACAATAATATAACATAGAAATAAAATTTTGACAAAATTTTCAATAGAAATAAAATTTTGACAAAATTTTCTATAGAAATAAAATTTTGACAAAATTTTCTATAGAAATATTGAAATTTTTTTCTAGATATAAAATTTGGACAAAAATTTCTCTAGAAATAAAATTTTTACAAATTTTCCTACATAAATAAAATTTTGGAAAAATTTTCTAAAGAAATCAAATTTGGACAAAATTTTCTATAGAAATAAAATTTTGACAAAATTTTCTCTAGAACTAAGATTTGGACAAATTTTTCTCTGGAAATAATATAGAAGTATATAAAAATATAGAAATAATATTTTAACAACATTTTCTATAGAAATAAAATGTTGATATAACTTTCCCTGAAAATAAAATGTTGACAAAAAGTTCTTTTGAAATAAAATGTTGACAAAATTTTCTATAGAAATAAAATTTGGACAAAGTTTTTTCTAGAAAAAATGTTTAACACAATTTTATATAGCAATAAAATTTTGACAAAAGTTTCTATAGAAAATAATTTTGACAACATTTTCTACATAAATAAAATTTTGACAAAATTTTGTATAGAACTAAAATGTTGATATAACATTCTCTGAAAATAAAATATTGACAAAATTTTTTATAGAAGTAAATGTTGACAAAATTTTCTTTAGAAATAAAATTTTAACAAACTTTTCTATTGAAATAAAATTTTGTCAAAATTTTCTATAGAACTAAAATATTGATATAACATTCTCTGAAAATAAAATTTTGACAAAATTTTGTATAGAAATAAAATTTTGACAAATTTTTTTTTAGAAATAAAATTTTGACAAACTTTTCTATGGAAATAAAATTTTATCAAAATTTTCCAGGGACCGTAAATAACTGTTATCCAGAAAATTTAAACTCAAAAACTCTTCATGTTAGAGTCAACGGATATTGTCATATACCAATAGATTCATCTCGGAAAGCTCTTTCAGAATCTATGGTGATATTAAAAAACACTCCCAACTCCAAAGTTAACGGTTATTTTTCAACGTAAAAATAAAAGGTCATAAATAAACTCTTTTTATGAGTTTTATTTTTTCCCTCAGAAAATAATACTCTTTTTTGGAGTTTTATTTTTTTCTTCGGAAAATAAAACTCATTTCAGGAGTTTTATTTTTTTCGTCTTAAATAACACTCATATTCTTTTTTTTACAATTTCTTGTTTTATTGAGTTTATCTCACATAAAGTTTGTATTCATTTATTTATTTAATTTAACGAACATATTTTTTCCAAATATTCAACGAAAAGATTTAAACACAGGTCGCTCATTACCAATTTAGGAGCAGAGAATGCTCTTCCCACGCTTACTTGGGTTGCAGGCTCCTTCGCTATGATGCGCTGAAGACGCGGATCCAAATATAAGCTTGCAAGGAGTGTTGGATTTTTTAGCAGCAAGTTTTCACGCCGTTCTAATATTGTCAGAAATTCTGAGCTGGCGGCTTCGACGAATTTCTAGCTTCATAAAATAATCGCTCTGCTTGCTCCAAGAGGGCTTTCCCATTCTGACAGACTTAGATTAAGCGCAGCATCGACATTTTTCAATCAGAAGGATTTATAACGCATTAAGCTTTTTAGCATCAAGCAGGATGAATTCCATCCCGTCTGCGCTAAAGGTAAATTAAGATGACTAGTCATGTTCCTAAAATAATTATTAACTTAAGCTGAGTACTATGTTCAGTTTTCAAGCTGAAAACCAGCTTGTTTTCACGGTTACTTTTTTAATTAATTAATTTAGAAATATAAAATTATTTACAATCAATTGCTTGGATCTTTTCCATCCATTATTTTGCAAGACTTGATCAAAATATAATCGTCTTCCTAAATATATTTGTACTTTTAATTTAGTGTTTTGGTGAAAACCCCGAACATAGTACTCACCTTTATCGTCTAAAAATGAGTTTTATTTTCCGAAGAAAAAAATAAAACTCCAAAAAAGAGTATCATTTTCTGAAGGAAAAATAAAACTCATAAAAAGTGTTTTATTTATGACGGATAAATAAAACTATCTTTTTAACAGTTTCATTCGAGTTTTTATTTTTTTAGTCACAAAATAACGATTAAAAAATAACTTTTTTGATAGCACTTATAACCGTTACGGTCTCTGAAATTTTCTATAGAACTAAAATATTGATATAACATTCTCCGGAAATAAAATTTTGACAAAAATTTCTTCGGAAATATAATGTTGACAAAATGTTCTATAGAAATAAAATGTTGACATAATTTTCTTTTGACAACATTGTCTACAGAAACAAAATTTTGCAAAATACGATTTTTTTGTTTGGTAGTTTGATTGTAAAATTTTCTTCAAATAGGTTTTTTTGGCTCTAGTGGTAACCTTCCCCAATTAATACCGGTTACTGCGTGGCAGGCCCTAAATTTTCCTTTTATTTTTAACTGCCTCCCGAAGAGAATCAGTGCTTTTAGTTATTTATACAAAACAAAAATCCAAATTGTAATAAGACACGGCTAGTTTATTCCTATTTTATGTATTTTAAAACTTAAAAATTAAAATTTTCTTAGTTGATCTTTGGATTTTTTACAATTTTGGGATTTTTGTTTGGTTAAAGAAGTCTTTAATTTTGTTGTCTTTAAAAGAAAATTACATTAAATTTGAGCCAACGAAAATAGTTCATTGATACGAGAAACAGTTTCATTAAGAAAATGAAAATATTCGTTAATAATACGAAAATTTTTCTTGATTAACTGAAAATTCGTTATAATAAGGAAAAAAATTGTTATATCAACGAATTTGTTTTTTAATTGGATCAATTTTAATGACACATTTCGTTAATATAAGGAGGTTTTTTCTACCAGTGTACATAAGCTGTGGTGTAGTAAACATAAGATTCACCATAAGATTCATCTTTTTATATGTAGTTGTTTTAAACTATTTTATATAGGAAAACTTGATATGACAATTAATTGAAAAGGTTTCGAAAAAAAACTAATTAATGTTTACTCGATTTGAATGGAATGTTTCTAAAATATTCGAATAATTAACTTACAATTGCTAATTTCATGTTGCCTGCATTTTGTCAAATAAAACCTTTGAATACCAAATATTATAATTTGCACACAACATTATCTGAAAAACGAATTTGTGTATAATAAATTAATCAATATATATTAGACCATGGCATGTTTTTTTTCCTGTTTATTCACTATTCCTGTACATGTTAGATGAAAAACAAAAAGATACATTTTGTATTTCTATGTACGTGTCAATCAAGCAGAGTTGGTCCGAATGACAACGTTTTAGTTTTTCGACAGTCAACGAATTGTAAACTTTGAATACTTCATATATAGTGTGGCTGGCAAAGTGGACGAAAGCCTAGTTTATAGGGCAAAATTTTAAATACCCAAATGGAGAGAACGGTCTATATGGGGACTAGATCAAAATATGAATCCTTATGAACATAAAATGCCTCTTAGCCCATCTTCGAACATGACCTGCAGACAAAAGTCTACTTTGTGCAAAATTTTAGCATGATAGGTTCATTATTGAATACTGTAGCGTGATTCGATTATACAGACGGACAGACATACATAGATAGATCGTCTTAGAATTTTTTCCTGATCAAGAAAAACTACACAGAAAAAAAGCCTGTTGTAAAACTGATGCTAAAATTAAGTAATTTATTTCTCACACAAGTTATATTTTGTGAATGCACTTGTTCTTTAATATAAACTCTTTTATAATTGAATATACCTAAATGTTATTCATAAACTTATTAGGACTTTTAATCAAATTAAAATCCACATCAGTTGTCTAGTTGTAAAATAAGGGTATGGTGACATTATAAGTCAAAATATTGCGATATTTTGTCAAAATTTTATTTCTATAGAAAATGTTGTCAAAACTTTATCTCTATAGGGAATTTTGTCAAAATTTTATTTATTTACAAAATTTTGTCAAAATTTTATTTCTATAGACAATTTTGTCAACATTTTATTTCTAGAGAAAATTTTGTAAACATTTTATTTCTATAACAAATCAATCAATATATGACAAAATTATATTTCTACAGAAAATTTTATCCAAATTTTATTTCTACAGAAATTTTTGTCAATTTTTTATTTCTATGGAAAATTTTGTCAAAATTTTATTTATTTAGAAAATTTTTTAAAAATTTTATTTCTATAGAAAATTTATCAAAATTTTATTTCTATATAAAATTTTGCAAAAAAAATATTTCTATAGAAAATATTGTCAAAATTTTATTTCTATAGAAAATGTTGTCAACATTTTATTTCTATAGAAAATTTGTCAACATTTTATTTCTATATAAAATTTTGCAAAAAAAATATTTCTATAGAAAATTTTGTCAAAATTTTATTCTATAGAAAATTTTGTCAACATTTTATTTCTATAGAAAATTTTATCAACATTTTATTTCTATAAAAAAAAATTGTCAAAATTTTATTTCTTTAGAAAATGTTGTCAATAGTTTATTTCTACAGAAAATTCTGTTAATTTTATTTCTTTAGAAAATTTTATCAAAATTTTATTTTCAGAGAAAGTTAAATGAACATTTTATTTCTATAGAAAATTTTTCAAAATTTTTTTTGCATACGTTAGGTTAAGTAACTAAAACAGAGAAAAAAGTTACACACATATGAAGTATAACGATTAACTACAATCGTGTCTCCCTCAAAATAGTTCGGAATTTCTTAAAATTTGTAAATTTTACCAATAATGCGCCCATCAAGAACTTCGTATGTCACTAAAGACATTCTTGCAATTTTGAACTCCAATTTTTTCCTTCAAAGTATAAAATTTTCTTTAACAAGTAAAAAAAATTAATTATGTCTAATAAATTTTCTTGAATTTGTCGAAAACTATTTACTTATTATTGTGATATGGGCGTGATGTCAGCGTTTCTAATACTGTTTACACGCAAAAAAATAATTCTTTCCTCCCAAACGAAATTTTAGACAAACAAAGTTCGTTTCTCATTTGCTTTTCGCTGTAAGGAAGTGTATTTGGAAGAAACGTATATACTTTTTGTGATAAACGTTTATTCTTTTCCAGGATGTAAAAACAATTTCATAAAGACAAACTAAAAAAAAAAACATTGTTTTCTTGCTAATTGCATTTTCCCTCACATCTTCCTCACATCCACGATGTTTTTGAGTTCTTAACACCTTTTCCTGTTATACCAACAATGTAGAAGAAATTATACGATTTTATAAATTTTTGCAATTTTTTTACCTTTCGCCTGGACGGAGAATCGAACCGCGGACCATGCACTTTGTAAGCCAACACACTAACCACTGAGCTATGTACCTGTTATGGTCATCAATAGATAAATATCCATATAAGTTATATTTATATAGCATAGCTTGCGGCGCCCACGAACCGAATAAATAAAGTTTATTTAACAGAAACAAACATTTAGTCAGAAAAGAACAGTGTTTGATATAAACGAAATGGACTGTGTTGTTGTTTCAAAAATAACTTTTTTTATTGAAAAAATAAAAATTTTGTAACAAACGATTTTTTTGGTGATAAAAGTTTAAAATTTTCGAAGCAATTCAAAAAACTCTAACAAAAGAAAAACGTTTTCGGTACACGTTTTCCAAACGTTTTTTTTTCTTTGCGTGTAGTTAAAATTTTCTAAAGATAATCGAATTATTCTAAAATTAACCAAAATTTTTCTTACTAGTGGGTTCAATGTTTTTTCTTTGTAGGTGAAAATTTCATTAAAAATTACTACATATTTTTCGTTTGATTTGAAATGAAAAATGTTTCTTTTTAAATTAAAATGCTATATATTTGTTAATACCGTGATCTCACTGGAACTTAATAATTAAATTAAACTCAAACATGAAATGAAGAGTTTTTGGAAAAAATCCAATAGTATCGATACTATCGATTATTTTTTTCGAAAATATCGAATGGTGTGACCATAGATAGTTTTGCAGCTCTAATTGCTGCCAAAATCTCCGGATCTCAATCCGTTAGACTTTTGTGCCTCAGGCATTTTGGAGAGTAGGAAAATTTTACCAAAAATTTATTTCTATAGAAAATTTGTGCATATGCCAAAATTCTTAAGTGAAAGTCAAAATCTTTAAATCCACCAATACTTTTTACACTTTATTTGTTTATTTGATTCATTTAAGTTAGTTATCAATTTAAATTAAAATTCATCTAGGCATTTAACGAACTTCTAAACCAAGCAATTTTTTGAATTGTTTGCATTTTTACCACGTAGACTATTTACACAATAAATACGTAATCATTTAAATAATTATTTGCTTAATATATGTGTAATTAATATATTAAAAGCAACTACACATTGACTAATGGTTCGACGATGGTTTCAATTATGATGCAGTCCAGTGACCATGGTCAGTGGCGGGGATGGGCTTACGAATGACAAATCAAACATTTATGTAAATCACACCGTTTTCACTTTAGAAGTGCAATTTTCGTTTAATTTATTGCCATAAAATCGGAAATATCAACAATTAAGCAGATGGCCCTTAGCTGTAGACCGAAAGCAAATAAAACATACAGACAGATGGGCCATACATCACCGATACACTGGGGAAAGTGATATTATCGGGGATATTATCATGAACAAATAAAGCCATCGAAATTAAGTAGACAACAACTCATTTATATATTTATTTTGAATTATAATACAAATTGAAATTGTATTTCATTTTCAAAACGGTTAGGGAGGAATATGTATAAATGGCTTACCAATCTGCTTAGTGCGTCCAAGGGATTAACATCTGAAAACAAAAAGAACAAAAAATATTTATGCACAGATGATAAAAACATAAACTTGTTTATGAAAAGAATGAACTCGTACGACAACTGAACTGAATTGTATTCCATTTTTTTTAAATTCCCATAATGCGTATAAAAGTAAAAGTGAACTAAAAACAAAGAAAACTAAAACTAAAAGCAAAGCATATACGGCCGTAAGTTCGGCCAGGCCGAAGCTTATGTACCCTCCACCATGGATTGCGTAGAAACTTCTACTGAAGACTGTCTTCCACAATCGAATTACTTGGGTTGCGGTATCACTTGCCGATGGCAAGGTATCTTAAACCTTCCCAACACCGTCTTCTAAATTGCAAGGTAGTCTATATGTGGTATATTAAACCAAACAAGTATATACGGCCGTAAGTTCGGCCAGGCCGAATCTTATGTACCCTCCACCATGGATTGCGTAGGAACTTCTACTAAAGGCTGTCACCCACAATCGAATTACTTGGGTTGCGATAACACTTGCCGATGGCAAGGTATCGTAAAACTTTTTAACACTGTCTTCTAAATTGTAAGTTAGTCCATAAGGGGTATATATTAAACAAAAAAAAGGCCGATTATATACGTATATAATTCAGTTTGACAAAATTTTCTATAGAAATAAAATTTTGACAAAATTTTCTATAGAAATAAAAACTTGACAAAATTTTCTATAGAAATAAAATGTTGACAAAATTTTCTATAGAAATAAAATGTTGACAAAATGTTCTATAGAAATAAAATGTTGACAAAATTGTCTATAGAAATAAAATGTTGACAAAATTTTCTACAGAAATAATTTTTTTACAAAATTTTCCATAGAAATAAAATTTTGACAAAATTTTCTATGGAAATAAAATGTTGACAAACATTGCTATAGAAATAAACTTTTTACAAAACTTTCTATAGAAATGAAATTTTGACAAAACTTTCTATAGTAATAAAATTTGAAAATTTTTACATGGCTGTTAGAGGCCATATACTAACGAAATGTACCAAATTTCAACCGCATCGGATGACTTTTGCTCCTCCAAGAGGCTCCGGAGGTCAAATCTGGGGATCGGTTTATATGGGAGCTATATATAATTATGGACCGATATGGACCAATTTTTGCATGGTTGTTAGAGACCATATACTAACACCACGTACTAAATTTCAATTGGATCGGATGAATTTTGCTCATCCAAGAGGCTCCAGAGTTAAAATCTGGGGATCGGTTTATATGGGAGCTATATATAATTATAGACCGATATGGACCAATTTTTGCATGCTTGTTAGAGACCGTATACTAACATCAGGTACCCAATTTCAAACGGATCGGATGAATTTTGCCCCTCCAAGAGGCTCCGGAGGTCAAATCTGGGGATCGGTTTATATGGGAGCTATATATAATTATGGACCGATATGGACCAATTTTTGCATGGTTGTTAGAGACCGTATACTAACATCAGGTACCAAATTTCAACCGGATCGGATGAATTTTGCCCCTCCAAGAGGCTCCGGAGGTCAAATCTGGGGATCGGTTTATATGGGGGCTATATATAATTATGGACCGATATGGACCAATTTTTGCATGGTTGTTAGAGACCGTATACTTAGACCACGTACCAAATTTCAACCGGATCGGATGAATTTTGCTGCTCCGGAAGGCTCCGCAAGCCAAATTTGGGGATCGGTTTATATGGGGGCTATACGTAAACGTGGGCCGATATGGCCCATTTTCAATACCATCTGACCTACATCAATAACAACTACTTGTGCCAAGTTTCAAGTCGATAGCTAGTTTCGTTCGGAAGTTAGCGTGATTTCCACAGACGGACGGACAGCCGGACAGACGGACGGACATGCTTAGATCGACTCAGAATTTCACCACGACCCAGAATATATATACTTTATGGGGTCTTAGAGCAATATTTCGATGTGTTACAAACGGAATGACAAAGTTAATATACCCCCATCCTATGGTGGAGGGTATAAAAAGGCCGATTAAATACGTATATAATCAAGTTTGACACAATTTCCTATAGAAATAAAATTTTGATAAAAGTTTATACAGAAATAAAATCTTGAAAAATAAAATTTTGACAACATTTTCTATAGAAGTAAAATTTGGACAAAATTTTCTATAGAAATAAAATTTTAACAAAACTTTCTATAGAAATAAAAATTTGCCAAAATTTTGTATAGAAATAAAATTTTGAAAAAATTTTCTATAGAAATAACATTTTGACAAAATTTTCAATAGAATTAAAATTTTGACAACATTTTCTATAGAAAAAAAATTTTGCCAAAATTTTCTATAGAAAAAAAATTTGACAAAATTGTCTATAGGAATAAAATTTTGACAAAATTTTCTATAGAAATAAAATTTTGGTAGACTATTTTTGGCTCGAGTGGATTATGAACCAATATGGACCAATTTTTACATGGTTGTTAGAGACCACATACTAACACCATGTACCAAATTTCAACCGCATCGTATAAATTTTGCTCCTGCAAGAGGATCCGGGGGTCACATCTGGAGATCGGTTTATATGGGGACTATATATAATTATAGACCGATATGGACCAATTTTTGAATGGTTCTTAGAGACCATAGACTAATACCGTGTACCAAATTTCAGCCGGATAGGATGAAATTTGCTGCTCTTAGAGTATCCGCAAACCAAATCTTGGGATCGGTTTATATGGGGGCTATATATAATTATGGACCGATATGGACCAATTTTTGCATGGTTATAAGAGACCATATACCAACACCACGCACAAAATGTCAGCAAGATCGGATGAATTTTGCTCCTGCAAGAGGCTCCGGAGGACAAATCTGGGGATCGGTTTATATGGGGCTATATATAATTATGGACCGATATCGACCAATTCTTGCATGGTTGTTAGAGACCATATACCAACACCATGTACCAAAGTTTAGCCAGATCGGATGAAATATGCTTCTCTTAGAGGTTCCGCAAGTCAAATCTGAGGGTCCGTTTATATGGGGGCTATATATAATTATGAGACCACATACTAACATCATGTTCCAAATTTCAACCGGATCGGATGAATTTTGCTCCTCCAAGAGGCTTCGGAGGACAAATCTGGGGATCGGTTTATATGGGGGCTATATATAATTATGGACCGATATGGACCAATTCTTGCATGGTGGTTAGAGACCATATACTAACACCACGTACCAAATTTCAACCGGATCGGATAAATGGTGCTCCTGCAAGAGGCTCCGGAGGTCAAATCTGGGGATCGGTTTATATGGGGGCTATATATAATTATGGACCGATATGGAACAATTTTTGCATGGTTCTTAGAGACCATATACTAACACCATGTATCAAATTACAACCGGATCGGATGAATTTTGCTCCTCCAAGAGGCTCCGCAAGCCAAATCTGAGCGTCGGTTTATATGGGGGCTATATATAATTATGGACCTATATAGACCAATTTTAGCATGGTTATTAGGGACCCATTTGCAATACCATCCGACCTACATCAATAACAACTACGTGTCCCAAGTTTCAAGTCGATAGCTTGTTTCGTTCGAAAGTTAGCGTGATTTCAACAGACGGACGGACGGACATGCTTAGATCTACTCAGAATTTCACCACGACCCAGCATATATATACTTTATGGGGTCTTAGAGCAATATTTCGATGTGTTGCAAACGGAATGACATGTGGTGGAGGGTATAAAAATTAAAAATTATCGTAATTTGCAAACCCTTCTCAAAATAACTTCCATGGATGTGAAAAAGTCAAACGGCACAGTTTCAAATCCCAGCGGGGATACATTTTTTTATTATTTTCTTACCTTTTTTATTGATTTTCTATTCTTTTTGTGAAATTTAATTGTCCAAAACTTTAATTTTCACTTAATACGACCTAATTCCGTACTTTCTAAAACTTGTCCACAAGGACTGAATCGGAAGGGAAAAAACGATAGTGGATCCAGGGATGCGCTTTAACAGAAACGTTTGTGGACTTGTCCAAAAGAACTGCATCGGAAGAGGAAAAATTGATGGGGGATTCCGGGATACACTTCAAAAGAAATGTTTGTGGAAAAATTCAATTTTTTTGTCTTAAACTGCCGCTAGGCGATTTAAAGTTTAGAGATTGTGTATAAGTATACAAAATGTTTTTCACATCGGTTCAGATTTAAATATATGTTTATAGGAATATAATTCTTTAAATAGCTCCCAACAAATTTGAAGGAATTGTGATGATATAAAAAAGTTTGGTTTTTCAATAAACCTCAATTATTTGCAAACATTTACTTGCTATTTTTGTAGCATCACGAAATCGAAATTTTCTTGCTATTATTCCATATTTGAACTTTGTACATTGTAATGGCGTACAATTTCATTGGAGTAAGTAATTAAAAAGCAAAATGAAAAATTTCTTTAATTAAAAGCGTAATAGAATCCCGTAGAATGTACCAATGTTCGAAACAGTTCATAAGTTCACTTCTGGTATTTTCTTGCTAAGGTGATACTTATTATTATACAAAGGCTACAGAGACCTATGGTAGCTTAGCTCTTTTTATTATACCAGTTTACTTCTATTTGCTAATATTTTTTTGTTGTGGAAACGCTATGACTAGGAGGTCATTTAAAAGTCACAATATAAAAATACTCATATTGAGATGGTCTGCAGCAGGTGATTTCCGTTGCATGGGAAAGGTTTCCATTTTCCAAAATTTGTATTAGTATACACCTGCAAATAGAAACATGTAAAGAAAGTCTAAAGTCGGGCGGGCCGATTACATGCAAAAAACAGTATAGAAAACGTTGTTTTTTGAGTTTTTTGAATGCCTTGAAAAATTTCAAGCTTTTATAAACAAAAAAGTGTTACAACATTTTTATTTTTGTCATACAAAAAAAAAATAATTTTGTTTAAAAACCATAGTCCATTTTGTTAACTGTTCTTTTCTGACATTAAGTCTTTAAAAGCACATATTTTGAAGTTTCATAGTAAACATTTAATATAGTAATTTCTAATGGCGGACATCTTTTTTGGAATATATGTAAGATCACATAATTTCCGTTTCCAAAAGTTGTATTATTACGAAAGTTGCCAACTAAAGGTATGTTTCTGTTAAATAAAGTTTCTATTCATCGTCTCGTTGGCACCGACAATTAACGCTATAGCATTGTTGAAGCCAATAACAGCTACGTAGCCCAGTGCATAGAGTGATAGGTGAAAGGTACAATTTAAACAATTTTATAAAACCAAATAATTTCTTCTACATAGATTGTATTACAGAAAAAGGTGATAAGAACTAAATAAATCTCGTGGAACTGATAAAGATGTGTGCGAAGATGCAACTAGTCAGAAAAATAACAAAAATTTTAAGTTAGTCTTTATGAAATTGTTTTCACACCCTATAAAAGACAACGTTTATCACAAAAAGTATCTACTTTTCTTCCAACAAACTTTTTTACAGCAAAGAGCAAATGGGAAACGATATTTATTTGGGAGGAAAGAATTATGTGTTTGGGAGGCATATACAAACCCATTGTACACTTAAAATTTAAATCGGATAACGCCTTAGGACGAAACGCAATTTTAGTAAAAAATTTAGGAAAGCTAAAACAATTTTTACAGAACTAGGCAAAAGTGCATTCATGATTTACAGGTATAAGTAAATTTGAGACATTTTACTATTATTGCTACTTACGGATTTTACTAGGATATTGGCTATATCCACATTTGTCACTATTGCCAAAGATAATCTACCAACATTTGAAGAAAATTTTACCAAAAATCTACCGAATTATAAAAAAAAACAAGTATATACGGCCGTAAGTTCGGCCAGGCCGAAGCTCATATACCCTCCACCATGGATTGCGTAGAAACTTCTACTGAAGACTGTCATCCACAATCGCATTACTTGGGTTTGGGTAACAATTGCCGATAGCAAGGTATCTTAAAACTTCCTAACACCGTAATATATACAACATAGTCCATACGTGGTATATATTAAACTGAAAAAGGCCGATTAAATACGTATATAATTAAGTTTAAAGTTTCTATAGAAATAAAATTTTGACAACATTTTCTAAAGAAGTAAAATTTGGGAAAAATTTTCTATAGAAATAAAATTCTGACAAAATTTTCTATAGAAATAATATTTTGACAAAATTTTCTATAGAAATAAAATTTTGACAAAATTTTCTATAGAAATAACATTTTGACAATGTTTTCTATAAAAATAAAATTTTGGTAGATTATTTTTGGCTCGAGCGGCAACCATGATTATGAACCGATAAGGACCAATTTTCGTGTGATTGGGGATCGCCTATATATAACTTTAGACCGATATGGACCAATTTAGGCATGGTTATTATCGACCTTATACTAACACCACGTTGTAAATTTCAACCGGATCGGATGAATTTTGCTCCTCTAAGAGGCTCCGGAGATCAAATCTGGGGAACGGTTTATATTGGGGCTTTATATAATTATGGACCGATATGGACCAATTCTTGCATGGTTGTTAGAGACCATATTCTAACACCACGTACCCAATTTCAACCGGATCGGACGAATTTTGCTCCTCTAAGAGGCTCCGGAGGTAAAATCTGAGGATCGGCTTATATGGGGGCTATATATAATTATGGACCGATATGGACAAATTTTGGCATGGTTGTTAGAGACAATATACTAACACCACGGACCAAATTTCAATCGGATCGGATGACTTTTGCTCCTCTAAGAGGCTCCGGAGGTCAAATCTGGGGATCGGTTTATATGGGGGCTATATATAATTATGGGCCGATGTGGACCAATTTTTCCATGGTCATTAGAGAACATATACCAACTCCATGTACCAAAATTCAGCCGGATCGGATGAAATTTGGTTCCCTTAGAGGCTCCGCAAGCCAAATCTGGGGATCGGTTTATATGGGGACTATATGTAATTATGGACCGATATGGACCAATTTTAGCATGGTTGTTAGAGACCATATACTAACACCATGTACCAAATTTCAGCCGGATCGGATGAAATTTGGTTCTCTTAGAGCAATCGCAAGCCAAATTTGGGAGTCCGTTTATATGGGGGCTATACGTAAAAGTGGACCGATATAGCCCATTTGCAATACCATCCGACCTACATCAATAACAACTACTTGTGTCAAGTTTCAAGTCGATAGCTTGTTTCGTTCGGAAGTTAGCGTGATTTCAACAGATGGACGGACGGACGGACATGCTCAGATCGACTCAGTATTTCACCACGACCCATAATATATATACTTTATGGGGTCTTAGAGCAATATTTCGATGTGTTACAAACGGAATGACAAAGTTAATATACCCCCATCCTATGGTGGAGGGTATAAAAACAAGTATATACGGCCGTAAGTTAGGCCAGGCCGAAGCTTATGCACCCTCCACCATAGATGGCGTAGAAACTTCTTCTAAACACTGCCATCCACAATCGAATTACTTAAGTTGGGGTAACGATTGCCGATGGCAAGGTATCTTAAAACCTCCTAACACCAACTTCTAAATTGTACGTAAAATTTTCTATAGAAATAATATTTTGACAAAATTTTCTATAGAAATAAAATTTTGACAAAATTTTCTATAGAAATAACATTTTGACAATGTTTTCTATAAAAATAAAATTTTGGTAGATTATTTTTGGCTCGAGCGGCAACCATGATTATGAACCGATAAGGACCAATTTTCGTGTGATTGGGGATCGCCTATATATAACTTTAGACCGATATGGACCAATTTAGGCATGGTTATTATCGACCTTATACTAACACCACGTTGTAAATTTCAACCGGATCGGATGAATTTTGCTCCTCTAAGAGGCTCCGGAGATCAAATCTGGGGAACGGTTTATATTGGGGCTTTATATAATTATGGACCGATATGGACCAATTCTTGCATGGTTGTTAGAGACCATATTCTAACACCACGTACCCAATTTCAACCGGATCGGACGAATTTTGCTCCTCTAAGAGGCTCCGGAGGTAAAATCTGAGGATCGGCTTATATGGGGGCTATATATAATTATGGACCGATATGGACAAATTTTGGCATGGTTGTTAGAGACAATATACTAACACCACGGACCAAATTTCAATCGGATCGGATGACTTTTGCTCCTCTAAGAGGCTCCGGAGGTCAAATCTGGGGATCGGTTTATATGGGGGCTATATATAATTATGGGCCGATGTGGACCAATTTTTCCATGGTCATTAGAGAACATATACCAACTCCATGTACCAAAATTCAGCCGGATCGGATGAAATTTGGTTCCCTTAGAGGCTCCGCAAGCCAAATCTGGGGATCGGTTTATATGGGGACTATATGTAATTATGGACCGATATGGACCAATTTTAGCATGGTTGTTAGAGACCATATACTAACACCATGTACCAAATTTCAGCCGGATCGGATGAAATTTGGTTCTCTTAGAGCAATCGCAAGCCAAATTTGGGAGTCCGTTTATATGGGGGCTATACGTAAAAGTGGACCGATATAGCCCATTTGCAATACCATCCGACCTACATCAATAACAACTACTTGTGTCAAGTTTCAAGTCGATAGCTTGTTTCGTTCGGAAGTTAGCGTGATTTCAACAGATGGACGGACGGACGGACATGCTCAGATCGACTCAGTATTTCACCACGACCCATAATATATATACTTTATGGGGTCTTAGAGCAATATTTCGATGTGTTACAAACGGAATGACAAAGTTAATATACCCCCATCCTATGGTGGAGGGTATAAAAACAAGTATATACGGCCGTAAGTTAGGCCAGGCCGAAGCTTATGCACCCTCCACCATAGATGGCGTAGAAACTTCTTCTAAACACTGCCATCCACAATCGAATTACTTAAGTTGGGGTAACGATTGCCGATGGCAAGGTATCTTAAAACCTCCTAACACCAACTTCTAAATTGTACGTAAGTCCTTACGTGGTATATATTAAATCAAAAACGACCAATCAAATACGTATGTAATTCAGTTAGACAAAATAGACATACAATTTTGACAAAATTTTCTACAGAAATAAAATTTTAACAAAATTTTCTATAGAAATAAAATTTTGAGAAAATTTTCTATAAAAATAAAATTTTGGTAGATTATATTTGGCTCGAGTGGCAACCATGATTATGAACCGATATGGACCAATTTTTGTGTGTTTGGAGATCGGCTATATATAACTATAGACCGATATGGACCAATTTTGGTATGGTTGTTAGCGGCCATATACTAACACCACGTTACAAATTTGAACCGGATCGGATGAATTTTGCTCTTCCAAGAGACTCCGGAGGTCAAATCTGAAGAACGTTTTATATGGGGGCTATATATAATTATGGACCGATACGGACCAATTCTGGCACGGTTATTAAAGATTATATACTAACACCATGTTCCAATTACAACCGGACTGGATAAAATTTGCTTCTATTGGAGACTTCGCAAGCCAAATCTGGGGATCGGTTTATGTGGCTGCTATATATAATTATGAACCGATGTGGACCAGTTTTTGCATGCTTGTTAGAGACCATATACCAATACCATGTACCAAATTTCAGCCGGATCGCATGAAATATGTTTCTCTTAGAGGCTCCGCAAGTCAAATCTGAGGGTCCGTTTATATGGGGGCTAAATATAATTATGGACCGATGTGGACCAATTTTAGCACGGTTGTTAGAGTCCATATACCAACACCATGTACCAAATTTCAGCCGGTTCGGATGAAATTTGTTTCTCTTTGAGGCTCCGCAAGCCAAATCTGGGGATCGGTTTATATGGGGGCTATATGTAATTATGGACCGATATGGACCAATATTTGCATGGTTGTTAGAGACCATATACTAACACTATGTACCAAATTTCAGCCGGATCGGATGAAATTTGGTTCTCTTAGAGCAATCGCAAGCCAAATTTGGGGGTCCGTTTATATGGGGGCTATACGTAAAAGTGGACCGATATGGCCCATTTGCAATACCATCCAACCTACATCAATAACAACTACTTGTGCCAAGTTTCAAGTACATAGCTTCTTTCGTTCGGAAGTTAGCGTGATTTCAACAGACGGACGGACATGCTCAGATCGACTCAGAATTTCACCACGACCCCGAATATATATACTTTATGGGGTCTTAGAGCAATATTTCGATGTGTTACAAATGGAATGACAAAGTTAATATACCTATAGTGGAGGGAATGTTACTACAACAAGGGAATGTTACTACTTTTACAAAAAGAGAGAACTTATTCACAAAGGATTTTGATAGTATGACATAACACAAAAGTTACAATTTTGAAAGATATTGAATTTATGGAAAAATATGTCGAAGGTTTATTCTGTTCTTAGGTTTATTCTGTTCTTAGTTATACTCTAAACCCAGTGATGCCAACTCCCAAAGGTCAAAAAGCACCAAAAATACCAACTTCTATGTGATTTAGTCAGTGATGCCAATTTGGTGCTTTTAGCACCAAATTTAGTGCTTTCTGAGTTCCAAAATGCACCAAATTGCCTTTTTATAAGCACAAGAAGATTTGTCGAGAAATATGTCATCAGAATGTACAAGAATTCAAATCTCTAAAGGGGTATATACTCCAATTATGTACACTCAAAAAAAGTTTATTGGATTCAAAGATTTTGACCTTTCCTTAAGGATTGTGGTATTGATTCCGAGCCAAAAATGCGGCTTCTCTAAAATAAAGAAAGTTTTTAGC
The DNA here is from genome assembly GCF_050003625.1 of Haematobia irritans. Classification (NCBI taxonomy): domain Eukaryota; kingdom Metazoa; phylum Arthropoda; class Insecta; order Diptera; family Muscidae; genus Haematobia; species Haematobia irritans. Next base: position 89,361,092 of record NC_134399.1, read on the forward strand.
AACCTATCTGGCTTTAGATCTAGGACCAATAAAATTAAAATTAGGATACAGATCTCATTTATCAAAGTTTCATTCTCTTTTCGCGGTTTATTAATATGGGTGCTCACGTACAAACAAATGCCAGCTAAAAAATACAAATTGTAACGTATACTTCAAAGTAAAAAAATATTTTCTGTTTCTTTACTTTAAGGAAAATTAGCCTTAGTTCAAAGACATGCGACTTTAACGGAGGGACGCCAATTTAGAAAACTTGTGTCCTAAATTTAAAGACAAAATTTTTTGAAGCAAAGCTTATAAATTTTATTTTAATTAAAATTTCATTATTTTAAAGAAATTTGTCCGTAATATTTTGTAAATTTCGCATCCTAAAATGTAGGTTACGTAATCTTTAATATCACGTAAATATTTTTTTCAGTGTACATTAAGCGAAGATCTACTGATATTTTCAAGCGAACATCTCTATTCTTACTTAAATAGCATTCACATATTTTTTTATAATAATTTACGATTTAATGTGTCAATGCAATCGCCCACAAATGAAAATATTTTCCAACATCATGACTTAGTATAGACAGAGTCCTTGTGTCCTTCTATTCATCACAATCAAAGAGCTTAGGTCGGCCTAAATCACGATTGCAGTTTATTGACTTAAGTCTTTGCTTTGCCTTCCAAAACACCCACCATCCGGGACGAATATAAAATTCAAACAAAACCATCAGCAAAGACAAACTTGGCTCTTTTATTGCATTCGAATTATGCCATGCAATGATAATGGCACTTGTATTGGCGCCAAAAAAGCTCAATTTAATAGGAAATAGAGGAAATTGTTGGCATATGCGTTAGCCATTTGAATATGAACAATAGTAAATATAAAATATTTGATATTTGCAAAAAGGGGTGCCATTCTATACAAACTTATATTACCAGCGTTAAATTAAACAATTTGGCAATGCTGAAGCAATCAAATTTGGATTTTGCTTGTTTTTTGCAGTAACGGCTATTTGAGAGCATATTAGCAGGCAATGATGTGAAAAATTTCACATGAAACGGAACACAATTTCACAAATTTACGATAATGGTAGGGTAATTGTTAAATCAAAAGAACAAAAAACAAATAATATGAAAATATAAAATCAGTTTTACGAGTAAGTTGGGCAAAATTCTCAAAAAAAAACATAATAAAACAAGTATATATAACGCCCTAAGTTCGGCCCGGATTAATCTTATGTTCCCTCTACCATGGATTGTGTACAAATTTCTACCATAATCGAATTATTTGGGTTGGTAATCCGCATTCGAATTAATTGTGTTGTAGTACCACTTGCTGAGAGCCAGAAGTGAAATATGGGGGTCGGTTTATATGGGTGCTAAAGGTCAAAATTTGGTCAAGGGAAAACGCGTGTAAATCGGTGAAATCGTTTATTTAAAAAATCAAATTAAATTTCTATTTCAAGTTCAATTAGTATAAATTTCAGGAAAAATATTCAGTTAGGCTTTCGCTTTTCCAAATCCGAATTGCCGGACCTCACGCTTGACACCTGCCCTCAGATTTTGTACAGCCACCTTGTCCACCTTCTTCGCCGCAGAAAGCCAGTTTGCCTTGAACTGCTGCTCGTCCTTAGCAGTTTTTTATACCCACCACCATAGAATGGTGACGGGGGTATAATAAGTTTGTCATTCCGTTTGTAACACATCGAAATATCGAAATATTTCCGACTATATAAAGTATATATATTCTTGATCAGGGGGAAATTCTAAGACGATATAACGATGTCCGTCCGTCTGTCTGTCTGGCTGTCTGTCTGTTGTAATCACGCTACAGTCTTCAATAATGAAGCAATCGTGCTGAAATTTTGCACAAATTCGTCATTTGTCTGCAGGCAGGTCAAGTTCGAAGATGGGCTATATCGGTCCATGTTTTGGTATGGTCCCCATATAAACCGACCTCCCGATTTGGGGTCTTGGGCTTATAGAAACCGTAGTTTTTATCCAATTTGCCTGAAATTGAAAATCTAGAGGTACTTGAGGGCCATCAACAGGTGTGCCGAAAATGGTCCGTATCGTTTCATGTTTTGGTATAGCCCCCATATAGACCGATATCCCGATTTTGCTTCTTAGGCTTCTAGAATCCGAAGTTTTTATCCAATATACCTGAAATTGGAAATCTAGAGGTATTTTCGGGCCATAAAGAGGTGAGCTGAAAACGGTGAGTATCGGTCCATATTTTAGTATACCCTCCATAAGAACGATCTCCCGATTTAACTCCTTGGGTTTCTAGAAACCGTAGTTTTTATCCGATTTGCCTGAAATTGTAAATATTCTGGTATTTTAGGCTCACAAAAACGTGTATAGGATTAAGTTTTTATCGGTCCATTTGGTAATGCCTCCATATAGACCGACTTCACTTCTTGAGGGCGCACTGATCATGAAAATTGCTTTAAACTCAATGTAAAATTTCCAGATTTTACTTCTCGGGTGAAAATCTACAGATTAAAGATTTCAAATCAAGACGTTATTTTATAATATTCTTGCACATTTACAAGAGATGTTAATGATTCCTCTAAAACTCAAACAAAAATGGTTCTTATAAATCCAGAATCTTATATTGTCCACATAGGTAAAATCTTTAAATTTATTTTCGGGAAGTGCCCTCAAGTCCTCAAGCCCTCCTGAAATTTCAAAGGAAACCATAATATTTGGTTCATGGTAATGGGTATTTAAGATTTGGCCGGGCCGAACTTACTGCTGTATAACTTGTTTGGTCTTCTTTAGGTTCCGCTTGACAATAGCCCAGTATTTCTCAATTGGGCGGAGCTCTGGCGTGTTGGGAGGGTTCTTGTCCTTGGGAACCACCTGCACGTTGTTGGCGGCGTACCACTCCATGGCCTTGTTACCGTAATGGCAAGACGCCAAATCCGGCCAAAACAGTACGGAACAACCGTGTTTCTTCAGGAAAGGCAGCAGACGTTTATTCAAACACTCTTTCACGTAAATTTCTTGGTTGACAGTCCCGGAAGCTATGAAAATGCTGCTTTTCAAGCCACAGATACAGATGGCTTGCCAAACCAGATATTTCTTTGCGAACTTTGACAGTTTTATGTGCTTGAAAATATCTGCTACCTTTCCCCTTCCTTTTGCCGTATAAAACTCCTGTCCCGGAAGCTGCTTGTAGTCGGCTTTGACGTAGGTTTCGTCGTCCATTATCACGCAGTCAAACTTCGTCAGCATCGTCGTGTAAGCCTCCGGAATCGCGCTTTGGCCGTCGTATTTTGTTTATCATCGCGATTTGGAGTCACTACCTTCTTGTAAGTCGATAGTCCAGCTCGTTTTTTGGCTCCATGCACGGTTGTAGACGATACACCCAGCTTATTTGCGGCATCTCGGAGAGAAAGGTTAGGGTTTCGCTTGAAACTACGGCAACTCTCTTTGTCGTCTCAGCGGCTTCCGGTTTTCGATTTCCCCCCGATCCAGACTTCCTGGCTGTCGACAAACGTTCTCCAAACACTTTAATTACATTTGTAACGGTTGATTTGGCAACTTTTAGCGATTTTGCCAGCTTTGCGTGCGAGTAGCTCGGATTTTCGCGATGCGCGAGCAAAATTTTGATACGCTGCTCTTCTTGCTTGGACGGCATTTTGACAACTGAAGAGTGAATTCCAAAATCAAAATAGGAGCAATATTCTACACTCATACACCTTCAAAATGAGGGGTGTTCAGGTTTTTTAAATGCAAAATTGAAAGAAATACGACAAGTTTATATTAACCAAATTTTGACCTATCACCCTCTATATATAATTATGGAACGATATGGACCAATTTTTGCAGGCCATGTACTAACACAACGTATTTCATTCTGCACGCACAGAAAAACCATGTTTGGACATGGTTGCCGTATTCGTTTAATGCTTATCTAGAGCATGTAATTGCCGCAAAAAGCTTGTATTTTGTTTTTGTAAAAATAGTTTTCGAGAGGAGAAGAATATATGGTTGCAATAAGCATTTGAATGGTCCTCAAATACCACAAACATGTTCTATTATTTAAATCATAGAATTTGAGACTATTAAATTGTCGGGAAAATCATGTACCTGACCATTAAATTTTTTGACTTGTTTACAGGGAAAAAAGTATTTTTGTAGGTGAAGTATAGACATGTCTAGAACATTTTCATGGTCATAAAGATCATTTACATTTTTTTCGTGACCATTTAATTTTTTAACTTTTTTGCAGCGAAAAGAATTTTAGAAAAACATTGAGCAAGTACACACGATTTTAATTTTGCGCGTCAGACGTGAGTTGATTGTTTCTTGGAATGGACGGAGAATACGGATTTACTGTGTTTTGTGTTAATTTATTTATTC